>NC_087217.1:71087773-71110273 GCF_015104395.2 Macrobrachium nipponense | reverse complement strand
TGCTGTCCCGGATATTCATAATTTATTATTGACACCATAATTATATTGTAACTAACATGTTGAATGAATAATCCATCGCAGGAAGAATTTGACCCCTCGACCACAGTAGCCATGATGCCCTTCTCGTCGGGAACGACGGGTCTGCCAAAAGGAGTTATGCTTTCACACAGGAATATTATGACTTCTTATTTACAGAACAAGTGAGTAAAACAGGTGTCTCTCACCATCACCAGGAAGTTCTACCGGTCCTTTCCACTGTCAGTCACAGAAAGTGTATTTCATGGTTAACTGCTGTTTATAAAACATGTTTCATATAAATATATATATATATATATATATATATATATATATATATATATATTATACAATACATACATATGTATATATATATATATATATATATATATATAGTATATATATATATACATACATTGTACATACATGCATATCTTACAGTATCACAATAATCTCGTGGCCTATAAACATAAGTAAGCGCTCAAAGGTGCGAGCTGCTGTTTATAAAGACTGCTGTCTCTCTCTTCAGGTAGGTAATGAATGATAAAAGTTACAGAAAAGGCGGTATTTATACCAAGAGACCATCAGGTAAGCAGTTTAACTAGGTCACCTTGGTTGATAATTTCTCTTTTAATCTTCCTAAGCGTTGGTTGATGGAAGATTTTATCTATGATATCTGAATCTCAGGCCCCCTTTGCGATGTTCATTACCTTTCTTTGTTTAATCAAAGCTGACTTCACCATCTGGATTTTGTACCGACATGCTGCTATAAATCATACTTGACAAATTCCAGTTTATTCTGTGGCTATGTTCATTTATATGGTTGAAAATAACTGAGCTCTGCTGTCCATACCTAACTGACTGTTTATGTTTTATTAATCTCTGGAGAAGTGGTTTTCCTGTAAAACCGATATACAATTGGTCACAGTCCAGGCATGGGATTGGCTTTTTGTTGGATATTAATCAGGGATTTGGCTAGGGTATTTGGGTAGGTAAGGCAAAAGGGTTAGATTTTCCAACAGTCAGTCACCGTCTTAATCCCGTCCAGGTGTGGAATTTTTATTTTATTGTTGGGTGTGTCTCTGGTCTTGTCTTGAGAGGGTCGGTAGAAGATTATGGTTGCTTTATGAATCACTTTGTCAATTGTATGGTCAGGGTATCTTAAAGACGAAAGCTGCTTACGAATAATTCAAATTCCTTTTCCAGGAAATCTGGGGAACAAATTCACAAGGCTCTCAAGAATAGATTGCTGGATACACATCTTGATAGAAATGAAATGATAATTAAAGTAGTGAATGTATGAAAGTGAGAATGTTGGTTTTCTGTATATGGTAAATTTATATTCTGTCGTGTCTACAATTATTGAAAATTAAAAATCAAATGCATTATTGCCCAGCATCAAGTTTAAAGTTGAATGGGAAACAAAAATCAAAATTGGTATTCTTGACAGAATACAAATTTACAATATACAGAAAATCAACATTCTCACTTTTCGTACATTCACTACTTCAACATTCCCACTCTCATACATTCACTACTTTAGTTATCATGACATTTCTATCAATATAGGTGTAGCTAGCAACCAATTCTTAAGAGCCTCACGAATTTGTTCCCTAGATTTCCTGGAAAAGGAATTTGAATTAATTCATAAGCAGCTTTCATCTTCAAAATACCCTGGCCATATAACTGAGAAAGTGATTCATAAATTGATTCATTTTCTACCGACCCCCTCAAGACAAAACCAAAGGGACACCCAACAATAAAATAAAAATCCCACACCTGAACGCCTTTACCTACCCAAATATCCTAGCCAAATCCCTGATTAACGTCCAACAAAAGCTAATCCCCAAAGACACAGGAGTATACGAAATCCCATGCCCGGACTGTGACCAATGTTACATTGGTTTTACAGGTAAATCACTTCCCAGAGATTAATACAACAAAAACGGTCAGTTAGGTATGGACAACAGAGCTCAGCTATTTTTAACCATATAAATAACCTTAACCACGGAACAAACTGGAATTTGTCAAGTATAATTTATAGCAGCAAATGTTGGTACAAAAGTCAGATGATGGAGTCAGCCTTGATTAAGCAAAGAAAGGTAATGAACATCGCAAAGGGCGGCTGGGAATTAGATATCATAGATAGAATCGTCCTTCAACCAATGCTTAACAAGAATAAAGAGAAATTATCGACCAGGGTGACCTAATTAAACGGCTTACCTGTGGATGGATCTCTTGGTATAAATACTGTCTTTTCTGTAACTTTTCTCATTTATTACCTACCTGAACAGAGACAGCAGTCTCTGAAATATAGTGCTTACTTTCTATGTTTTGGCGTTTTAATGGGCTCATTTCATTTGATGGAATCATGTCATATTGTAATAAAACATTTTCATCAGTCATATATATATATATATATATATATATATATATATATATATATATATATATATATATATATATTATATATAGTAGTATATGCATGCATAAATGGTAAATATCTATAAGGCTGCATATTGATGTGAAATGGAATTATTGGATTATTTAGTATCCCGAACCAGTTCCGCGCCTCTTATTGCATTTATTATTCCAGATACGTTCGAGAGTTAAATCCTCCAGGTACTCCTAATGTACTGCAGTGTACCTTGATGTTACTCCCCACATACCACATCTACGGCTACACCATTCTCATGGGATGCTTGTCTACCGGAGGGAAGGCTGTCATGCTTCAGAAGTTCTCACCGGAAAAATATTTCGAAACCATTCAGAAGTATAAGGTCTGCGTTCCGTCTCCTCAACTCATCGAATTGTGGTTGAGTGTGTTGTGTGGTTGCATTGACGCGTCCTTGTCTCTTCTTCTTTTATTTATTTATTTCTTTTTTTTTTGCTTTGCGTTAACCTTTGACTTTTTTTAGTTTACTTTTTTTTCAACAATATTTTCCTTGTATTCTTGTTTGCAGTTTTAAATGCACTGCGCATTTTTCATCCACGATATCTGATTTGTTTTTGAGAGCTAATGAAATTATTTTCTGATTTTTATCCTGCGTTTTACACTGTACTTCAGATTCTTGTTCAGTACCCAATTACGGAGTTGTCATTCGCACGTATGTATTCATTTTTGATTAATGTAAATGATGCATACGCATATGTACAACTTCTTTCACTGGACTGTTGATGTGTTGCTCTTGTGAATAATGTCATTTAATGCAAGAGTATTAAGATATTTTTTTTTTTGGTGAATATAACTCGATATCCCCTGACATAAGATATTTATATGGTATTAAATACGAAAGTATGAAATATGAATATCATGTTATTCATGTGTCCATGCTTTTAGATTTTACGTTTCGTCATAAAACAAGAAAATATTCTTGAAATTATACATTTGCAACCTTTCCTCTGTAGTAGAATCTGTAACGAATAGGCAAGAACACCATTCTTGCGTGGCTCATCCGGACGAAGACAAGTGTCACACGCAAGTGGAAACTCATTTGTTTTTGTTCCTCACTCTCTCGCAGGTGACGTTCTCTCCAATCGTGCCGCACATCGCCAAGTTCCTGTCCGAGACACCTCTGTGGCAAAAGTATGACCTCTCGTCCCTCCTAGCTTTCTCTAGTGGGTCTGCCCCTCTGCCAACATCTACCTTGATGAACCTTATGAAGAGGGTAAGATTTGCACTCAGATTGTCTGCATGGAATTAAACGCTGACGTTAAACCCATTTCAGTAGGCCACCCTCTGTACCACGGAAGTTTGGCCAAGATAACAATATCATTGAGAAGAATAAGAATACAAGGACCCACTTTTCATGAATGTGATTTTGCGTGATTAGATCTTATTCAGAATTTCATCTTGTACATTTTCGTCAGAGATGAAGAAAGTATCTAAACCGGACGGCAGATAGCATTTTTTTAATGACCTCCCGTCTATTTGGTGTTTATTTATTTATTTTCTTTTTTTTATTTCTTCTGGTTCGTAACATCCTTAACTCACTGTGACGTACCTTGTAGCTTTTATTCTTAGGCATTTATATATTTTCATTTATAGTATGATTTTTCAAGGCCCTGACCCTCGATGAGTTTTTTTCTGTCAGTTCAGCATTTCATGAACGACGCTTCTTCCAGAGTGGAAAAGGAGCAGGCCAAGGCTACGGAATGACGGAGGTTTGCGCGACCGTAGCTGTCAACGGAGGAGCCGTCGGCTTCAAACTGGAGGCGGCTGGAAAGCTTCTTCCTTACTACGAATGCAAAGTGAGGCTTTAAAATAAGATTTATGAACAAACGAACAGGATAAAGATGAAATGTTGTCGGTGGGGAAAATCCAAGGTTTGAAGGTCAGATATAGAGAACAGAAGAAGAAATTTGATTGAAAATAGCAATGAACATATATTTGAAAGGCTAGATGGTTGAAAATTAGGGACAAGAGCCGCTTTTAGTGCGGGGGAGAAGGGAAAGCTCGACAACAGAGTGCTTTATAACGCTGAATGCCTTTGTCGATTGTAACAGATACTTCGGGACTGACATTCGCGTCAGGTTGGGGACGCACACAAATGTTTTAATAAGTTATGTCTGAAAGATTGTGAAAGAGTCAGGCAACATTACAGTTGCTCCACAAGTTACTGTAGATACTTCCTGAAATATAGGTCTGTTAACTGCATATAGTGTCGTAAATCTTTAAGTAGATGTATCTTTAAAGTTTTGGATTTAAAAAATTTTTGTTAGTAGTTTATTAATATTTCATGTACACGTTATGCATTATTTCTGTTATGTCAGAAACAATGTTACCTTAGACCATTTAATGTCTTATAAAATTGGCATGTTGACTGATTAAGGTAACGAGTGTGCGCATGATAATACTGCGCAATTATTTATTTTATTTTTTAGCGGATATGCGACCACTAAGCCTATAAGTATAAACCAAATCCAAAGCACGCGTTTAAGTTTACAGCGTAAAAGACTCCATCTGCCGCGGCTGAGGTTTACTTTTGCCCTCAGGAAGTGCGTAAAAGACTCCATCTGCCGCGGCTGAGGTTTCCTTTTGCCCTCAGGTAGTCGACGTGCAGACTGGCGAGATGGTGGGGGAGTCCGTGGAGGGGGAGGTGTGTCTGCGAGGTCCCTCCATCATGCTGGGTTATGTCAACAACCCCCAAGCCACCGCTGACACCATCGACCCCGAAGGATGGCTCCACTCGGGAGACCTCGGCTACTACGACGAGGACAACTTCCTTTTCCTCACCGACAGGCTCAAGGACCTCATCAAAGTGAAGGGCTATCAGGTGGGGGGGTCTGATCAAGGTGGTAGGAAATTAAAATGTTCTTGTCGGAGAAAGAATGGAATTAGACGATAAGAGGTATTCAGCAAAACCTTACCCATAATGAAATATTTATAATTTTGGTTGGTATGGTCTCGCTCTGAAACTTACTCTTCTGAAACGTATGGGATGTTATACTAACTCACAGGGTAGTATAGTACTTTTCATTCAAACTGGATAAAATGCAGTCTGTTGCGAAGGAATTGATCAATGTGCATGCCAAAATGGCAATATATGGACATTTTCTAGCAATAAGGCCATGTTGCAAACAAGGCAAAAATGGCCCCGTGTTCTTTGCTGGGCTTTCTCTTCGGCTCCGTTGCTTAAGGGCTGTGCTGATTAGAAACCTCGGATTTTGTTGGTTCATCCTCAGTACCTGAGCATTTTCCTAACCTCCAATTTCAGGTGCATCAAAGATTACGCACAAGCTGACACTAAGTTATCACCTTCGGCAAGATGGTTGCATATGTTTCTCTGTTAACTGTCTATCTGTTAGCAGAAGAGTGTAACTCCTAATTTGTTGATTTTGGCGAAACCCGTTGAAATTATTAATTGGATGAGCCCCTTCAAAATAATTAATGTTTCTTGGCATAGATGAAAACCTGACAGATTTTCTATTAAAAGCTAAGCCAAAATCTCACTATCTACCAAAAGCTTATAGTCTGAAGAGAGCCGACCAATAAATGTGTGTACCAAGACTCGTCAAAGTCGGTTCTTCTAGCTGGCGCTTGATCGTCTTTCCGTATTACTTTTTCCATGCGAATACCCTGTCAGTTGATGCAAAGGAAAGTAAGCCATGAAGCTGCCTCCGTATTGTGACATCATCATTAACATTTTAGTCAGATTTTCCCTTTTATTTACTGGGTTAGATATGGTCTAAGTTTCCATGTGTCCCTTACCTTCCCATCCGAGCGCGCTTCTCGTTCTTCTGCTTTCACTCCGAGCTCGCTTCTCGTTCTTCTGCTTTCACATCTTCCCCACTTCTCTCCCCGTGGATGCTGTTGTTGTCCCAGCAATAAATGTCTCCAGACATCATCACTGCATATTATAGAAAGTTATAAATTCATGTTGTCATTCTAAGAACCGCAGTCGGACTGGTACAAACTTGCACTTTTGAATTTGGAAATACATAGGATACTGGATTATAAATTAACAATTGTTACATAGGCAGAGAGATGTATTATGTAAAACGGATAGAAATATTCTCTTGTAACTTTTTTAAAAGAAAAATTTTCTCAACTTTGTTACCGTACATTTTAATTTCAATCAAAGTTACTGAATTCAGCGATTTCCGAATGCACCTAATATCCTTCAGCACTTCAGTCCCTGCCTTCCAACACCCCCCCCCCCCCCCCCCCCCCCCCCCCCCCCCCCCCCCCCCCCCCCCCCCCCCCCCCCCCCCCCCCCCCCCCCCCACAAAAAAAAAAAAAAAAAAACACGGGAGAGAGAGAGAGAGAGAGAAGAGACTAAATAATTATGCTGAAACTTTGGGGAATCAACAAACCCGACTCTTAAAGGCGTAATATTATAGGAAGTCAAAGAAAACTGAGGGTAAGAAACAATTACAGAGCTTTGCAGAGAAAAAACATTTTCCCGAAGCATTCAGTGTGATGATTACTTATGAAGGTCGTGGCCTAACGGATGTTATAAATAGAAAGGACCTAACAGAATCAAGCATAATCACAATCACAAAGCCATGGCTACTTTGATCCCACTGTAAAGTAATGCCTTGTCAATGTTACTTGTAGGTCAGTCCAAGTGAGCTGGAGAAGCTGCTTCGCGATATGGAGGGAGTCAGCGATGTAGCGGTGGTTGGGGTGCCGAACGAACGGTTAGGTGAGGCCCCAAGGGCCTATATAGTACCTGCAGAAGGCGCCACAATTGATCCTGGGGCGGTTTTGAAACATGTTGCAGGTATGTTATAGTCTCTCTTCAGTACCTTGCCTTCATATGAGTGCGGGACAGCTTACTGGAACCAGAGTAGTGTATTTTTTTCATGTGAGAACTTCTTATAATCTACTGATATTCATATATTTAATTGGGAAAAAAACTCTATCGCGAGAGTATATATAATGTTCTAAGGGGTCCACAATGATAAAAAATGTTGAGAGTTCGTGTATAATTTTAAAACCCTTTACAAAAAGCTTTCGAACCCTTCCTTGGGTTCATCTTCAGTACAAACGAGCTAACGACCGGTGTCAACAATCTTCAACGACTCTTGTTTGTTTATTTTTAAATTCACCTCAGTACATGGTGTGCCTAATTGTTCATTTAGACTGAAACTGAACCCAGGGAAGGGTTCGAAAGCTTTTTGTTAAGGGTTTTAAAATTACACACGAAATCTCAACATTTTCTATTATTGTGGACCCCTTAAAACATTCATATATTTCCCAGCTATATACATTGAATAGAAGTACTGTACATCACTGAATGAAGTTCATACACGATCTTTAGAAGCAATCTTTGCTGATTAGGCGTGTCCGTTCCAACTTGAGAAGAAAAATAAATGAATGTATTCGTTAGATTTCTCTGGCCGCCAGAGGTATTTTAAAAGACCCAGACTTCCTTGCATAAGAGCCATGAGACGTATGGATGGAGATGAGGGGAGATAAGGTAAGTGAAAGCACAGGAGAGACGTGAATGGCGAACTTTCACAGAGAGCCTGGGTATCTCACGGCATTTAGGCGACGGTGATATTGATGACCAAGGGATTGTTAGGGATGAAGAGGGTTGTTAATAATCAGTCTGTGTGCCCTATAGCTTCATCAATGCTCTTTGGGATAATCCTGATTTCGAAACATTACCGTTTTGAGGTACTTCAGTTCATTCCCTTGTATTATGGTGTCGACGAACTTGGTAACTTGAGTGCCGAATCCATGTAATCCATCAATTTTTTTTTTCCAAATTATTTTGATCATGTCACATTTCCCATAGGCAAAGGGTCAGTGCACAGCATTGAGCTTGTTATGCTTAGCATTTGGCTGGAAATATGTCTTAACCGGTTGTTTTATACCCGTGTCTGTCTTTTCATAGCGAAACCCCAATATATCAATCGTTACTGAACTTCAAACGGTCCCCCTGATAATCCTAATGCCGGTTTAGATACCCTGCTGTATACGTACCCGCCTTTTCTTGGTAACTAGGAGTGAAATGAGCTATTGAGAATTGTTAAACGTTGCTAAATTTAGGGTCCAACGAGCATTCTTTGTTGGCTGTTCCTGTCAAGTTCAGCATTCCAACTGGTAATTTTACTTTTGTGTTCACTGAAACCTCTGAACGTTCCTCGACCCGGAAATGCATAAGGGAAATAAATACCCTGAACCATTTTTCGTGTGTAACGTACCTAATAAATGCATAAGTGCTGGAGTTGATATGTGCATGCTGCAAACATTAACTTTCTGTAATCTTAATTTTCAGTTGCATCTTAAATTAAAATGATCAGATAGCGAGGTGTCATTCTCCTCTGGTTTTCATTATATAATTCAATAGTTATTAAAAAACAAAACTATATTATAGTATTCAAGAGTTATTTTGACAAATGAGAATATACTCAAAAAAAAAACGATCCCTGTCCAATCCCTTTGGTGTCGTTCCATCCAGCTGTCCAACTTCTCTTGCCAAACTTTCCAATTCGGAAAAATAAAGGGCTCAACCCCGATGAGGAAGGTGTAAGAGATACGACTCAACGGTTCACAGGGAATTGTTGTTGGGCTGCTCCTGCTGTTCCCATCCCACAGGACCTAATTTCATATTTCGATTTAGAATTATAGTTCTGTTTCGAATGAATTCTTTCCACCATAACGCTGATGTCGATGGGAATTTTCCATTTGATTTCCGGATGCAATGTATCAAAAGCAATACTTATATCATAATAGAGAATTAACATTTATTTAATATTTATTTAATAATAGTTAATCATAATTAATAGTCTGAGATATATGATTTTTTGACAATTACCTTATTTGATAGTTACCTTACAGCATTCCAACTGGAATCATTATTTAGCCCAAACACTTATTTGATATTTTACTTGCAGATCATGTGACTCCTTACAAACAGTTATCTGGAGGCGTCGAGTTTGTTGAAGTACTGCCGAAGAATCACCTTGGAAAAGTTCTGAAAAGGCAGCTGAGGAACGCTTTCGTGAAACGTAAATCTAAATTGTGAAGAAAAAAGTAAGCGAAATCTTACTATCTTTGTTTGATGTCTAAATCATTAGCAGAAATAATTCAGTCCCTCGTTTGTCGGAGGAACTGGTTTTTTTTCATAGAAATATTCTTTTCAGAGATGTTTTGTGTCAGATTTAAATACATCATTGCATAAATTAGGAGTTTATCTGTACTGTCAGTTAACACAAACAAAGAACCAAAGAAACGGAACCAAACTGTTAATGACAACAGAGCTATGGTCCTCTATACAAAAAAAAAAAAGTAAAACTTTTTTCTTAAAATTTCATTGCATACAGTGGTTGGCTTTATAGAGAAAAATGTCATTTGCAAAATAGGGGTTGCAAAGTTTTATTCGCAGTAACCGTAAGCATTCGCCAGACATTCAGTGTCAGCGTTACTGCTTGAAAATACCCATCTGTGTTCCTATCCATGCCTCATAGCCATAGACTCCTAAAATAAAAAAATGAAACAAGAAAAGATTCGTAAGGGTTTTCTCTTCTTTGGGAAAGAGACTAAACGAATTGTACAGCTATTCAGGTAAAAGGAATGATCTTCTGAAGTAGTTATTCAAGTTGTTGAGATCAAAATGTGTCTTAATTTCCAGGAACTGTAATTAAAACTTCTGTTTGTTTGATATGTTGGATATCGAAAGTGTTCTTAAATCTTATGTGTAATGTTTAATGAAAGATTCTACCGACTCGTGAACTTTCGCAGTTAATTATTTGTCATAAGTGCGCGCGGTGCTTTGATATGAAATATATTATGATTTTGTGCCAGAAACAGATTCATGAATGTGTTTCTATTCTTAACCTTTTAATGCCGTCTGCAGTGATACCTGTCTACGTTGATGGATAAGCTGATTCAGTTGAAATTATTTATCAAAACAAACTCCCTGCATGACTTAGTTACCATGACGGAAAAGATACGCGTGTTTCAACAATTTAACAGCTATACATACAAACAGGTATTACTTGGTATTAGAATGCACTGTTGATACTTTGGTGGCTCTCATTATTCTGGTTAGAGCCAGCAAGACTCTTCTCTTAAGGCAGCTCGTAAAATCGGACACCTAGAGAGAGCTAGTCATTGAAAAAAAGTTAGCTACAAGTCTTCATCGTATTTCACTTTATCATAAATTTAAATAAATCCTAAAAGAGGGAAGGACGTGTACATTGTTGGTGTAAAAATATAAAAATTGTAATCCAACAAATATTCATTCTCGTTTAAAACAAATGTTGAGACTATTACGGGAAGGAAGAAACAAGTAGAGATGGCGAGAGATTTCTCTCTTTGCTGATGGGCTTCTTTTCAAATATAATAGTCATTTTTTTCCTCTCTATTTTCCTTTTTTCATACCACGTTGTATTATACCAGAACAGATAAATAAAAGAATAGTCTTCATGCCAAAATTGCTTCCAGCGCAAAGGTCATTTTCAACATGAATAGAAAAACTTCTGATTTTCTACTTTTTTTTTTATTAAAAATGTTGAATACATGCATTTTTGGACGGGCTTGGATTACCCAAAACAAGCTCTGTCTAGCAAGAAAAGTTTGTTAATGAATTCCACCTCTTGAGTGATAACAGACAGAATCCATGAAATACTGCGCGTGTCTTTATAAGCCAGTTTGCCGTTGTCACTGCTGAAGTGTAGGTTCAACTGGCTTCATCATCATCGTGACGTCATCAAGCACCAGCCAACGCCCAGGGGTCAGCCATCGAATTGTTTTCATGGAGCGGTCGTTAGACTCTGGGAAGGAAGCTGTTAGGACAGTCCTGTGGCATTTGTTATACCACCAACCTCCCTGGTTGTTGGAGGCGCAGTTACAGTCGCAGTTGTCGTTGTCTCTGTCGTGTGTGGTGAAGGGCTGGCCGTGGTGGAAGCTTCCGAAGGCGTCGCTGACGGTTCCCTCGAAACCTTCCACACTGAGGCGGAAGTCGCGGGATTCGTGTTCGACTCTGTCGACCAAAAGGATTTCATTATCATCTTGATTCCCACTGTTCTGTCTCGTGTTTGCTGTAGTGTACGCTCCATAGATTCCAGTCCTCAACTTGAATTTGACTTATTTCTAAACGGTGCATTTGCATTCATAGTCATAACAATGTTTATGCATAATATCCAAATATTCATAGAGAACGACTTTCATATTTATTTCCAAATAGAAGAAATATCAGTAAAAAACGTATTGCTCAGCTTTGAGTCCAAAAAGAGCCACACAAAACATGCTAATA
This sequence comes from Macrobrachium nipponense, assembly GCF_015104395.2. Taxonomy (NCBI): domain Eukaryota; kingdom Metazoa; phylum Arthropoda; class Malacostraca; order Decapoda; family Palaemonidae; genus Macrobrachium; species Macrobrachium nipponense. The sequence goes on along the minus strand of NC_087217.1, from coordinate 71,098,547 downwards.
CTTACATGAAACGAGAATAGTAAACTCTGAAATGCTCCACGTCAATATCGCGCAGAAGAAACATGAGTTCATAAGGCTGATGGAAGGTCAGCTCATGGACCCAGTTCAGTCCCAGCCACCACTCGCCTCCCTCACCTGGGGTGCCAAAACCTTCAGCATACTCATCCCATGACCTAAACAGTTAATAATATATCAAGAGTTGTTCTTGGTTTAAAAAAATGTGACAACCATGCACACAATCATGCAAATGTAATTTGTACCTTTGTCTTCTCCATAAGGCTTCGTGTAACAACTGAAAATCCTTGCATGACCGTAGATGGGTGGGTCTCTGGGCTAAATATATTTTTCGTACTAAAAAAAACATAAGAAATCAGTTAGGGAAATTCACTGATTAGCTCATCTGTTATAAAGTGTTGTTGACTGAACGCCTAGAATACAAAACTTAATATATGAACTGAAATTAACACTTTATCAAGAAAATCCAGTAAAGCATGTAGTAAAATGGTCAATACTCTTCTGGCTCTGACATCCGAGCCAAAAAGACCCCTTCAGTAAACACACAATATGAGACTCAGATAGCTAGCTATGACTAAACTTAGATGGTATGATAAGCAATGGGCAATGAGAAATGGAGTAATGCATTCAACGTACTTTCACACACCTGTTAAAATTCAGTAGTCCTATGGAAGTGTTCCTCCTACGCAGCATAACTGTCCAACCTGCTTTCGACTCTGGGTTTCTTTTAGTCTCCATGTCACACCATACGTTGACTTTCCTCTGTTGAAAATTGAATTTGGTCATGCCCTATAAGAAACCTGATCTTCAGCTACAAGAATAGCAGTAATAATTGTAGCAATACTGATGAAAATAAACAAAGCAAACAATGCTCTTTGCTCCTATGTATTTACCAATTGTTCAAAAGGTTAGTCATGTTTGTAGAGCCCTAGGTGAATGATTTTAAGGTCTCATGATATTAATTTATTCAACAATGATGGGTATAACATTACCACACGTCTGTATAACCACCCACGTTCGAAGACAAAAGCTCTAATGACTAACCCACTAACACTAAGCAGTAAGCCGAAGACAGTGGTAACAGAACAAAACTGAGGTTGACTCGTGTTTCATTAGTAATTTTTAAACAAAACGTAAGGACAACAAGTTCGATTTAAGACCAACTAGAAAAGTGAAAACATCTTGAGAGTGTTGAAAGTTTGGGTGGTTTTAGTGAAGGCAAAGAAGGCAGGCATTTTAATTGACGTCCGTGGGAAAATCCAGTGCTATTGGTTGGGAAACATAAAGCGCAACTTTTATTTGTAAAATTGTGCACCCGTTATAAGATCTATCTTACGGGTACTTGACTTGAAAGAAAGAACATATGCGTTAGATTAATCTGGTAACTTTCCTTAATTAAACCCTACTATAACTGTTGCGATTACCTGACGAAATCGGACCTGCCAGAAAAAGGGTTTAAAGACTATAGAACGTCTGGAAGAGGTGCTTCCAGGAATATCTTCCAGCGTTGGCAAGATCTGCGTCTGGAAGGCTGCAACGAATCATAAATAAAGAGGAAACCATGAAATATTGACAGGTAAATACAGAAAAATCATTTTGATTTCTTACAACTTTGCTTGCTTTATTTTACTTTTTCCTCATCCTGATTTGCATCGCATTGGAGAGATCTTCCGGTACTTGAATGTAAGGAGAGAGGGAGGGCTAGAATAAGTATAGGATTTTGCTTCGACGAAGCCGGTAACACGACAAGAATAGATGCGATTAATCTTGCAACTACGAAAGTGATCTGTGGACATTTCAGAGACAACCGAATTTGCCTTCTCGGGTTAGAAAAATTGACAGCAGGAGGTCGGAGCAAATAGGTCTCACCTTTTATTTTCTTCTTCCTTTTTTTAGAAGAATAAGACGAGCTAAATGATGAAAAGCGATGGTTCCTATGACAGATTTTCAAGATGTGCCTAGACATAAACACATTCCAAATGCAACAAAGAGTTAGTTAGATAACCGATAAGTTAACATGATAGAAAAACAAATATGAAACTAGAATACTGAGGCATTTTTTTATTTAAAAATTATTTCTGCGAGTGAGGTTGAACCAAAAAGAAAGTAGCTGAAGGAGTTCTGATTGTTTGCTGAAAGTGGAGACAGTTATTATACGGGTTGAATATCATACTAAATTACCTTTGTCATTGACTGTGGGATTTGCTAGGAAAATTTGATCTAGCATTAAATCTCTTAATATTAAATATTTCCTATCAAACCCCACAGTAAATGACAAGGATAATTTAGTATGATATTCAACCCGTATAATAAATGTCTCCACTTTCAGCAAACGATCAGAACTCCTTCAGCAGCTAAGAAACACTCAACAAGGAGAAACTGTATAATTATGGATCGGTTTCTCCCTACATAACCAAAGAGCGAAGGGCAAGGTTTACACTCCAAAGAACTCAAAACTTTAGCATTTACTTATATTCTTTCGACAGTCAACTTCCATAGGAATAATAGATTGTTCAAAATTAACAGATACTGACTACCACCTACAATATTAAAAGGTGTTCCATATTTGGATCTTTCATCGATAGTGAGAATTAATACCTTTCTATTAATTTTTTTTTTAGAGAAAACTAATTAAAAAAAGAAAGAAAAGAATAGTACCATCGTCTCAGAACCTTGAGCGTGTAGTAAGAGAGATCTACTACACGCTCAAGGTTCTGAGACGATGGTACTATTCTTTTTTTTTTTATTAGTTTTCTCTAACAAAAAAATTAATAGATAGGTATTAAGTTAGAAGGTTCTTATCTTGAGGGTCATTAACTTTATGATATTGACAGTCTTTTGTTTATGTTTTTACAGTATTCCCAACGGGCTAGAACATAACTCGCTACAAAGGTGGGTACATACTATACTGTTTTTTTTTCATCTGTCCATCCGCCTGTGGTGTTTTTGTATGGTAACACTGCATCCCGGGCTTTAGATAGTTACATTCAGCTTACATTCAACGATTATAATAATATCTTATTTCGAATATTAACGGTGCAATTCGCATACAGTAAATTATTAAAACACTTTTCAGTTGCAAATGTACACCCAGATATCCTTTTATTTACCTAAAACTTACAAATAGCGTAACTATCTAAAGCCCGGGACGCAGTGTTACCATACAAAAACACCACAGGGCGGATGGACAGATGAAAAAAAACAGAGTATAGGTAAAAACCCTTGGGGTGTCACTATATAGGAAAGATCTCCCTATTTTGGTAGAGAACCACGAGTCATTAACTCTTATTTTTTGAATGGAACTAAAAGTATCTATGTCAAACCTCGGGACCCTACCTCGGGATCGCCTGTAGGGTATATGGTATAGACGCCGGAAGGTGGCTGTTGTTTCAGTCTCAGTATGTCCGAGCAATCCCTGTGAAGGACGCTCGGAAGCTCTTCGACAACAGCTTGGTATTTCTCGGCCAAGTCTTTCTCCTGGTGAGGGGAAACAAAACAAAGGTCGATAGAATGACATATTATTATTAGTAGTACTATATTAATTCCTAGCTGGACGAGTGGTTTACGCACTCGGCTGCCAATCTGGTGGTCCGAAGTTCGATTCCCGGCTCTGCCAACGCGGAACCAGAGGAATTTATTTCTGGTGATAGAAATTCATTTCTCGACACAATGTGGTTCGGATCCCACAATAAGCTATAAGTCCCGTTGCTAGGTAACCAATTGGTTCCTAGCCAGGTAAAAATATCTAATCCTTCGGGCCAGCCCTGGGAGAGCTGTTAATCAGCTCAGTGATCTGGTAAAACTAAGATATACTTAACTCAGTATTATTATATTAATGTCAGTAGATGGAAACCTATTCATATGGAACAAGCATACAGGGGCCATAGACTTGAAATTCAACTTTCCAAAGAATGTTGTTTTCAACCTCCCACCGCAGACCCCACACTGCAGCAATAACCGATTATAATACAGAGCCTGTGATTTATCATCGCTCTGGGGGAGACACGAACCCGCGATATTTGAGTGGCATACCACGACACTAACCACCATATCAGCAGACCCGCTATTGCATGAGGCATCCCATTCCTCCTTTTAAGCAAGAGTCAGAACAAAACTTGAGCAAAAAAAATATGTTGCATCCATAATTTCGGATATTAAAGGAAAGCGAATAGTAATGAGAGTCCTTCGCAAACCCCCTTTCATTATCATTAAGTAGCAGATAAATATGTACTAAAATGATGATTTTTGAAAATATACAATTCCATCCCAGCATTCCACCTAGTCCTTTTCATTCCACTCACTGTAAAACAGTGGAGCTCTCTCATCGCTTTCAGATTTCAGAACGACTGCAATAGTGCTGTAAACGTGTGGAGCAATGCCTTTTTTGTGTTTGCCAGTTCACCATTTTTATCTGTTATTTATTTGTACATGTCAGTCTCTCTCTCTCTCTCACGCACGCACATACACTCTCTCCCTCTCCGTCACACCAGACACACCCTCTCTCTCTCTCTCTCTCTCTTCTCTCTCTCTCTCTCGCACGCGCGCGCACACTCAAACACACACACTCTCTCTCTCTCTTTCTCTCTTCTCTCTCTCTCTCACATACACACACACACTCTCTCTCTCTCTCTCTCTCTCTCTCTCTCTCTCTCTCTCTCAGTAGATTGGAAGATGCAAAATATACCGGAAGATGTACTAACAACTCTCTGGTAGACATTAGAGGCTCCTCGCACTGAGGGACCTGGGGCAACCCGAACGAACTGTAAGGTCTGTAAGGTAAGGTAAGGTCATACAACACACACACTCTCTCTCTCTCACGCAAGCAATCGCACTCTCCTCTCTCTCTCTCCTCTCTCATCACGCGCGCGCGCACACACACACACACACACACACTCTCTCTCTCCCTCTCTCTCTCTCCTCTCTCTCTCTCTCACACACACACACACACACTCTCTCTCACACACACACACACACACTCTCTCTCTCTCTCTCACACACACACACACACACACACACTTTCTCCTCTCTCTCTCTCTCTCTCTCTCTCTCTCTCTCTCTCTCTCTCTCATAAACGTACACACGCACACACATATAGGTGGCGTAGTATTAACTTAAAGCGAGTGCATCGAAAAATTACATCAAACACCCACCTTTTTTCTCCAAGCCGAATCACAGATTCGTGTAATTAGGTAAATTCTGAATAATTATAGGATACAAATATACGAGTTAAAGCAGTACGTCTGAACTTAACAAGCCTTGTTGTCTTATAGGACTTCCAGGGTACTAGAACCTTTAAAAACAAGCAATTATTTTGACAGAAGCATTCCGTCTTACAGAACCATGGGAATCTGGACCACACAAACTTGTATAAAAACCAAATCTTGGAAAAAAGATTTTCCTATAAAAACTCGATAAGTATCTGCTCCTAAAGACAGCTAGGTTAACTTTCCTATTTGCAAAACGCAATATAAAACTAATACGTTCTTCCTATTACTTGCTTGAGTAACAAAATTATAGGCATAAAAACAAATCTACATACAAATATACATACAAGCTCCTCTAGTCTCTGTTCAGAAGGCAAGTCCTCGACGATAAATTTCCTAAGATTATCCAGCACAGGAGAACAAACGTCTCTTTTGTTGGGTGTCCGTCGTTCCCTGATGTCGTTCAGCAGGCCGTCGATGTTCCTTATCGTGAGTTGTCGCCTCTCGTCGTTATGCATGACTTCGTAAACGTGGTCCTCAATGGTGGCGTTGAAATCGAACAAGAAATCAGACTTGCGAAGCATCTGGTCCAAATGTCTCATGAGTTTAGCCTCTGTTTCTTCGAGAGAGGCGATGGTGTCGTCATTGCCGAGAGCTGCGTCGTAGTCGGTTTTCACGCGACTCTTATAGAAGGTCTCGAAGGCCCCTGTCAAGGAGTGACTCATGAGTTCTTGTAAATGACTGCCAGACTCATCTGCTTCCGCTTCGCTCTGGGCATTTGCCTTAGACTGCTTGACTGACTGTAATACAGTCTTGAACACTTCGGTTTTAGATGCCATTTTTTCTTTCATGTTAGTTGAGTGGGTGTTCAGTATCTTTTGCATTTCAGTAAGTATTTTAGATGGAACTTGACTGAGGTTATCCCAGACTGGTTGCAGGGGATCCTCTCGAGTCACTATGGAGCCAGATACGAGCGTGACGCAAATGAAAACCTGAACACTTATAAAAGTAACTTTGGCCGCCATTATCATAATTCACTTCTTTGAGTCGTCAGTTTTCAAGTCTTGTCGAAGCCGCTAAATTTCTAGTGAAAAAGCAGAAATCGTGTTTATCAATTACATGGAATAAGAATTCTTTGTCTTCACTGCATTCCGTTTGTAGTGTAAATCTTCTCCTCACTTGAGGACTTTAAATGAACCCGAATTGCTGCCTCAAAATCTTTGACGAGCATCATATCTAACCGAATTAAGAATAGAATAATTTCAAAGTAACGAAAGTAAAGACGATACAGCGATGCTGCCAAGAACGATCAAACGAGCGAGAAGCAAAGAACGAACCCGATTCGCACCAGGGACTGAGAACTACTGCAGCCTCACCGACTCCGGTGAGATTCCGTATATTACTATGGGCAACCTCAGCGTTAGGACTCGTAAATCATTTTCTTGCCTGCGTCTCCTCTCTCTCTCTCTCTCTCTCTCTCTCTCTCTCTCTCTCTCTCTCTCTCTCTCTCTCTCATTGTTTAACATTATTTGTAAGTTCTTAATTTTATCAGTGTAATAGATTTTTCCAAACAGATGGTAATATCCTGGGAGCATATATATATATATATATATATATATATATATATATATATATATATATATATATATATATATATATATAATGTGTGTGTGTGCGCTCAGAAAATCACAGTAGAGGCAGGTGACTATTATATAAGCACAGGAATATGATAGGCATAAGATCAGTACCAAGTGCTTTCTCCTTTATTCAGGAGAGTAAAGGATAAAGCACTTGGTACTGATCTTTTGCCTTTCCTTTTCCTATGGTATTCTCTTATATATACATATACTATATATATATTATATATATATATATATATATATTATATATGCATTTATATATACATATATATACATATTTTACAATATATAATATATATACACACATACACATATATATATATATATAAATAATATATATTATTAATATATATAGATATATAATTAAACATATATATATATATATATATTTATTATATATATATATAAATATATATTATTTATTATTATTTTATATATATGATATATATATATTATATATATTATAAATATATGATATATATATTATATATGGCATATATATATAGTATCATTATACCGAAGGAAGTAGTAGGGAAAGGCATCCTCATCTTTCAACAGTTTATTCATGCCGACGTTTCGCGACGAATTCCAGGTCGCATTTTCAAGGCTAAAAATATATATATAAGTTTACGAACATTAATAATTGATCTAATTTAATTTACATTAAAAATGTCATGGCAACAGCTCTCAAATTTAACAGTAAAAAGAAAAAGTTAAAAGTAAAAGGTAAAAGTTTAAAAGTAAAAAGTTAAAAGAAAGGTAAAAGGTTAAAAGGTTAAAAGTTAAAACAAAAGTTAAAAGTTAAAAGTTAAAAGTTAAAATTGAACAGCACCTTCAAAGTCAGACATATTAAAAGTACAGGACTTCACTAAAATTTCAGAAACACCTACCTATACAAAAGAAAGAGTAAAACTGACACAATATAGGTAAAAATACAGTGAGGCAGACCAGCTGCCCAAACTAGGCTATGAACAATTGTTCATAGCCTGGAATTCGTCGCGAAACGTCGGCATGAATAAACTGTTGAAAGATGAGGATGCCTTTCCCTACTACTTCCTTCGGAATATATCTTCTTTGAGCTCCAGCTCCTGCCCTTACGTATATATATATAATATATATATATATATATATATATATATATATATATATATATATATATATATTATATATATATATATATATATATATATATATATATGATATGATATATTTATATAATATATGACTGGTAAAAATGTTCTGTTACAACAGAATTCCGTGTAATAAAAGGAGGCCATAAAAATGCCAAAATATAGAGAGAAAATACTTTTTTCAGAGACTGCTGTCTCCCTCTTCAAGTATATGAATGAGAAAAGTTACAGAAAAGGTGGTATTTATACCTCGAAATCCATCCACAGGTAGGCCAATTTAGGTCACTCCCACTGATAATCTTCCTTTAATCCTCTAAAGAGTTGGTTGAAGGAAACCTTTGTCAATGACATCTGAATCCCATGCTCCTTTTGAGATGTTAATTAACCTGTCTCTGTTTAATCAAGGCCGATTCCATCATTTGACTCTTGTACCGGCAGTTGCTGCTATAAATTATATGTGACAAATTCCAGTTTATTCTGTGGTTATGTTCATTTACATGGTTGAAAATAGCAGAGTTCTGTTGTCCTTACCTAACTGACCGTGAATGTTGTATTAATCTCTGGGGAAGTGATTTTCCTGTAAATCCGATGTAAGATTGGTCACAGTCCAGGCATGGGATTTCGTAAACACTTGTGTCCTTGAGGGATGTCATTTATTGGACATTAATCAGGGATTTGGCTAAGGTGTTTGGGTAAGTAAATGCAAAAGGGTTAGATTTTCTGAGTTTGGGTCACCATCATAATCCTGTCAGTGTGGAATTTTTATTTTATTGTTGGGTGTCTCTCTGGTCTTGTCTTGAGGGGGTCGGTAGAAAATATATATATATATATCATATATATATATTTATATATATATATATATATATATATATATATATATATATATATATATATATATATATATATATATATATATATATTCAATGGACATGGAATCAAAATCTGATGATATTCACCCCATTCAGCATTTCCGGGTATATCTGAAGGTCTATACTTCCTCATCAGCAAAACTTCCTTCAGATAATAACAGGTAGGAGTTTGTTGCATCTCTTCCTGATCAACAACTCTGAAGAAGAAATCAGCTAACGATGCATCCTTCTTCTGCAAGTCCATTAGCTTCTCTCTTGTTACCTGTCCAACTTCAAGGGTTGAACTATCAATATCTGCTACCCCAGCTACTGCAGTTTCACTACTATCTTCAGGAACACTTTGACTACTCGGGAGTCTCTTCAGGAACAACAAATTCTTCATTTTCTTGGGAAATCTCTTCTCGGTCAGCTCCACGGGAGGCATCACTCCCCTGGAACAATTGTTCTAAGTTCAAAGATCCTTAACTTGATCCTTCTTGGGCGTGCAAATCCTCAGTTTCTTCACCAACAGTCGTAATCCTTCTCATACTCGTGGTAGTTACACAACTAGGGAACAGGTGGGGGTTATTCTTCTCCAACTCTACTGTAGGACTAATCCTCAACGGTTTGTCTGTCACTACAGGACAAGGAACAAATGGTACACCAACTTCATTACCCAGCAGAACATGTACACCTTCCACAGCCAGTGAGTCCTTTACAGCAAAATCAACACTCCCTGTCACCAATTCACAGGACAGGTGTAAGCGGCATATAGGAGTTACTTCCTCTCCTCCTATACCCTTCAAAATAACTGAATCTCCAGTGAGATTCTTCTCCAACATTGGGTGAGCACCATGTAACACCACACTATGGTTGCTCCCTGTATCACATAAAATCTTGACTGGTATCTGCACACACTCTTCTTGAGTTGCCAGTGTGCCTTCATAGATATATGCTTAAAGGCTTCCAAACTGCTCAGCCACTCACTGCTTGAAGTTTCATTTCCACTGGTTGCTAAACACTCAGCTTGTTTAGTTTCAGTCTTCCCTGTAGTCGGATTCTTCCCCAGATTGTTCTTAACAGTCTGTTTCATTTGGTCACCTCTTACTATTTGACCAACAGGCTTGGACTGCTGATAATTCCAATAACACTCCTGACTGAAGTGTCCTGCTCTTCCACACTTAAAGCAGACAACATTAGGCTTTTGCAACTGTCTTGCAAAATTAGATGAGAATTTCACATTAGCTTCCTGAGGAGTATTATTACTTGTAGGTTTCCCATTTATAAAATTGCTCCTGAAACCTGGATGAGACTTAAAACCTGGGCATGGTTGATTCTGGTACTTGACATTATAATTGTGCCTGCTACTAATTATAGTGTAGTCTTCACTCAGTGTAGCAGCTTTGCCAAGTTTTTTAACCTCTCTCTCTCTCAAATAGGCTCTTATATGCTCAGGAATACCTTTAAAATATTGCTCTAAATCTTCTAACTCTTCCAAAGTTGTAACTTTAGCTGCCTCCAACCATCTTTTAAAACACCTTCTCACTTTATAAGCATAATCCAAGAAAGTTACTTTTTCATCCTTTCTTAAACTTCTGAATCTTTCATTGTAATACTCTGGGGTCAACTGGTATACTTGTAGCACATTATGTTTGAGCACCTTGTAGTCTTTACACTGGTCAGCTGTTAAGGCTAAATAAGCGCTTCTCCCTTTACCAATCAAGACACTTTGTAGCAAAACTGACCATTTATCTTCTGGCCATCCCATACCTGAAGCCACTTTCTCAAAGTGATCAAAGAACTCATCTGGAGCCTCTTCAGTAAACTTAGTGATTAACTTCTGCACTCTTACTACATCAAATGCAGGGTCTTGATTACCATGGTTAGGGTTAGACGGTGTTACAGGTATTGTGGATCTAGCTCCTATCAATTCCATC
>NC_087217.1:71047773-71077773 GCF_015104395.2 Macrobrachium nipponense | reverse complement strand
AATGAAAATGCCCACACACAAACCATATCGCGCATACCCAGTTTGGAGGGTAAACACGTACCAAGTGGCAACAGTGGTCTGCAGCCTGCGTGTATGCAGAACACTGCTCGGATAAGTAAGTAATAAAGCCCGCCACTAACGCTCAGTTATGCCTGCACACGTATAAGTGCACAGTTGGACTGTGCAGTTATAACTGTGCAGGTATAACTGAACGTTAATGGCGGGCTTCATGTCAATGAAGGATAAGCTCAGTTTATATTATATCCTTACTGGCTACCAAAGCAATCAGGCGTTTGCACGATAGCCTAACATTCAGTATAAATATATGTATAAATATATACATATATATATATATATATATATATATATATATATGATATATATATATATAAATTAACATAAAAAGGAATTCACAAGGTAATTAAAATTTACAAGTTAAAACAATAAAAAGTAAAAGAGTATAAAAAGTACATAAAACAGAAACCAAAAAGAAAAAGAGGACTACCAAAACACCAACCATACTATAAGCAGGAGAGAAGAGGGAATGACTTACAATGACGTCCAAGGCCAGACGACAACTATGCCAGATACAAAGTTCCTGAGGAAGTATTACTATTGAGAGAGGGAACCAGTCTTTTAATATATAACGATTCTAAAGTTGTTAAGTGATCTGGGTCCCTTACATAACCAATTATTGAAAAGTGTTGTTTCAGGACTTCGGTTTTACATAATGCGGCAATGATTTCTAATATTAGAAAATTCTGGCTGCTTAATTCTTTGGCCAGTGCGAAAGCTAAAACCCAAATGGCTGCAATAATCTGACCTGCAAGTAACCTCCGTGTCGATCCAACGTAAGAGCCCGGACATCCAGGGCATGTGAATTTATAAACCACATTGGATCGCATGAAGGACTGCAGGCGATCTTTGAAATTAAAAAATGATCCTATTGTACATGGGTTGTTAGAGATCAGTTTTACGTTAAGACAGGGGATTCCTGTTCAATTATTCTTGTGAGATTTAAAGAGAATTTAGAGTCAGACATATCGGGATTGAGGCATAGAATAATAATGGGACATCAAAGTTGACTGTTGGAGGTTGTAAGAACTGTGTTAATAACTTATTGGTGATTTTATGAACTATATCTTGTGGATAGGAGTTTATCTTGAAAAAGTTGAATAAAAAGACTATTTCTTTGTGAAATATTTGCCAAGTTGAAGAATATTTTAGAGCTCTATGGACCAAGGTGTAGATGGTATTAAGTTTGAAAGAATATTGACAGGAGCTATAGTAGTTATTGGCTAAGCCCGTATATGTCCGCTTTCTATAAACAGAAGTAGTGAACTCGGAATTATGTCTCGTTACATTAATATCTAAAAATGGAAGACTACCTTCGCTCTCTACCTCCATGGTAAATTGAATGTTTGGATGAAGTTGATTAATATATTCCAAAAATATTTGGATATTGCAGCCATTTGGGTTTTAGCTTTCGCACTGGCCAAAGAATTAAGCAGCCAGAATTTTCTAATATTAGAAATCATGCCGCATTATGTAAAACCGAAGTCCTGAAACAACACTTTTCAATAATTGGTTATGTAAGGGACCCAGATCACTTAACAACTTTAGAATCGTTATATATTAAAAGACTGGTTCCCTCTCTCAATAGTAATACTTCCTCAGGAACTTTGTATCTGGCATAGTTGTCGTCTGGCCTTGGACGTCATTGTATGTCATTCCCTCTTCTCTCCTGCTTATAGATGGTTGGTGTTTTTGGTAGTCTCTTTTTGTTTTCTGTTTTATGTACTTTTTATACTCTTTTACTTTTTATTGTTTTAACTTGTAAATAATATATATATATATATATATATATATATATATATAATATATATATATATATATATATATGTAATATATATATATATATATATAATTTTAAATATATACATATATATATATACTATATAATATATATATATATATTATATATATATATATATATCATATTGACTTAACTATAATAATAAGTCCCTTCTATTAAATTTACTCTCGAGTCAGTGAAAGATAAAAGTATGCCTGGACATTTGTATTAAAGATGAACCTTTTAATTGTAAATGTATAATATAAATATATATATATATATATATATATATATATATATATATATATATATATATATATATATATATATATATATATATATATATATAGGGTAAGTCCGGTATAGATGGCCATAGTTTTTTCAAACCCCCCCCCAAAAGTACTACTTTTCTGTCAATATTTCCAAAACAAAATCACAGCCGTTTCAACGCATAAGCTTGCCATAGCATCAAATGGTAACCCTTTAGATATGTCATTAAGTAACCATATATAACTTAATTTTTAAAATCTGTTCGTGGGCCATCTGTCCCGAGGTGTCCGGGAGAGATGGCCACAGATTTGTGGGATAGTTGGCCACACCATTATTTTAAGTTAGATGGCAAACATCTAAATATAAATATGATAATTAAGGGGATATACAGTGTACATAGACTTACTTTTAAAAGTACTTTAATGCCAGTTGTATCCTTATTGCATGATAAAATTAAAACAGATGTAGGCCTACTTAGACAGACAAAAATGAAAATAGAACAACTGTATTCCTTATAATAGAGCACATCAGTGTTTGCATAATTCAGTGAAAACATAATTAAGAGCAAATGGAAAAGTATCAAACAGAACAAACTTAAAAAAAAACAAAGAATGAAAATGTACTTTTTAAATTTAAATTTTATTTTTAGTTATGATTTTGCTACATGACTGACACACATCAGTATAGGATGTGCATGTTTCATGAAGCCATCTCTTCATTATCCAAGCCTAGTGAACAACTTGGTCCCATCAATCCTTTTGCTTCACTGCCAGTTTTCAATCTTCGTTCCAGTGTCTTTCGTGGTATACTAAATAACTTTGATGCTTGATGCACAGATGTACCCTTTTTGGTGGCTTCAATTGCCTCTTGCAGCCCCTTCTCACTACATTTCCCACGAGTACTACCAGGCTTTGATATGTACTTATATGGCATCTTAAAAAAGGGAAACACATAACTGCATTTTTCTACAAAAATAACTCTTCGAGGATGGCCATCTCTCCCATTTTTAAGGGAGAGATGGCCATAGCGCACAAACAGCGATGTTTGACTTTGTACCACTTCATATGAGGCAGGTATGTACAGAGAACACCAACTTGCTTACTATGATATGTTTCAGAGGTCAAGCTCACTAAAATATATAATATTTTAGCATTTGTACAATGACAACAAAAATTATTCACAGTATGAGAACAGATTTTATCTAAAATACTCACAATTGCGATGTTTTTTTATGGTTTTTCGACATCAACTGTCCATGTCAACAGTGAACTCACTACTGAGAGAGCGGCAGATCCATCGGGGTAATAATGTAGGAATTACATCGATGGGCCATCTCTCCCGCATGGCCATCTATCCCGGACCCTTACCCTATATATATATATATATCTATAATATATATATATATATATATAATATATATATATATATATATATATATATATATAATTAAATTTACAGCTAAAAGGTTCCTTTTTAATACAAATGTCCAATAAAAGCAAACATTCATCCTTCTCTAACTCGAGTGTAAATTTAATAGAAGGAACTTATTATTACAGTTGAGCCAATATGTTATTTACATCCAAATCTTTACGTATGAGGGCTAAAATACCACCATCAGCATAACAGTATCATGTTACAGGAAAATTGAAAATCTTGCAGATGTAAAGGTACTCAAAAATTCCATGTTTACGTTTTGTAATAAGATTAAAGCACTTGGCATCTCGTTGTTTCACCTTATCTTCGTTTCTTTCATCATAAAAACGGGACTAATTCATTTTTATTCATGCTGAGATTGTCTCCTCCAATCCCGCCATATTTGCAACTTGTAAATACTTTGACGGCATCTTGATCGTTGCCATGTAAAGACCGCCATTAACGCTCAGATATGCCTGCGCAAGTATAACTGCGCAGTCGACATGTGCAGTTACAACTGAACGTTAGTGTGGACAACCTTCACAGTTTTTCTGGCCTGCGCAGGAGGCCTGAGTAAATAGCTCATCCCGATCGATAAGCATCAGGTCAAACGGCTGCGCATGCGCATTGCAATGTTAATGTGATGGAGGAAGCTTTTTTTTTCTTTTTTTTTTTGGCTCAGTTCGTCGTCTGTCATGCTGGCGGAATTGAAAATAGATACATATATACATATATACACATATACGTACATACATACACTCACACGCAAGCACGTATATATATATATATATATATATATATATATATATATATATATTAATATATATATATATATACTATACGTTGTAGATGTGTATATAATACATTATACATGTGTATATATACATATACACACAGAAACACTAAATGTATTTGCAAACATTGTTTCCTAGCGTGGACAGACATTTATACTTAAATTGATAAGATACTGGATTTACTTGTGTTTGTAATAACTGATACGGATGTCAAATAAGATATAATTATCATTTTTATACAAGAAAAACAATTGACTACAATGAAGACTGAAAGTGAGAACTTCATTCCTGAATTTCTTGTAGATTTCATTGAAACCTTCTATATGGATGAAACTGCTTTGGAAAGTAAAATCCAAGGCTGTCGTAACAGATTAAACCTATCTTTGTTTCTTCGTGGTTATAAACCATGTATGCAAGTCAGGTTTTCAGTGAGAATGAATATTTATCATAACATAATGTAAAACAAGAATAGGTCTATATTAAGCCTATGTGCATCCAATCATGATTGTGCACCATGTATGTAATTCATTTTTCAAACGAGAGCAAAATAATATTCTATTTTCTGATGAAACAACATCAGACAATGTTGGACTATGTATGTTTATTCAATGCTTACCATTCCACATAAGTTCGTTTAAAAATGATTTTAGACTAATGAACACAATACGGGACAGAGGAAGACAGTCGTAAGCTATGGATTTTCAGTCACTGTCACACATCATAAAGTCAATCTTAAAATGAAAACTAATCAGTATTAATCCCTTTTAATAAAATAGAAAAATATTAGGCCTATATGTGTCAACTCTGAAATGAAATAGAACGATTACGAACTTAAATTATCTTTCATGGAATTTCGTTTTCATAAAATATTCTTTAAACAGTATGAAAGTCCGAGGGATCAACTTTAAACCCTTAACAAATTCATATGGGAGTATTCAGTTCTACCACTCTTTCACTGGACATCTTATGATTTTTTTTATGGTGTCGGAAGACTGAGGAAAAGAACTGTGTGATAGTTAGTGGCGAAGATTTGCCTACACAGTCCGACTAACGTTCAGTTATGACTGCACAGTCGGACTGTGCAGGCATAACTGAACGTTAGTTAGATTCGTTCTGTCGGGGATTTATTCTTCCTTCCTTCCTTCCTTCCTCGGAGACAGAGACTGAAGACGGAATCTCTCTCTGTCTCCGAAGAAAGATTCCCCGACAGAACGAATCGAAGCTTGGCGTCCGATTCTAAAACTGACCTTAGCTCAACCACCTTACTTGGTCACGATTAAACATCATGTTGTCAAATTGTTTAAAAGTTGTTAAAATGGCTGTAACATTTACAGGATTACCTCAGTGGTTTGGATGCAGGATTGGAAGAGACGACAATCCCAGCATGACTAATATTCTTTATAATAAATTAGCCCAGTTCTTCGGAACATTGTTTGGGATTAAAACTCTTGATAAAAAGGTTATATCGGACCGTCAAAACGAAAATCATGAAATTGGAAATAGCTGCCCTCGCTCGGAATCTGTGTTTGAGGATATGAACGCTCACAGGCTAAAGAGGAACAGCGCTATGGCAAATATGGAAGGCTCAAGTGAGACGAATTACCTCATGAGCCAAAGAAAAGAGGAAGACAAGGATATCGAATTTTTGGAAATTTTGGGCAAGTTGATCAACGTACCACACGCGACCGAATTCCCTAAGCCCTCACTGCTCGAGGATTTCAAGAGGAATCATATCCATGAAATGTTCCTCGGGATGAAGAGGAGGACAGAGAGGCTGGCGAGGGAAGACAGTGCACTCCGAAGGATGCAAGAGGACAATGACCGGCACCAGAGGAGGAGCGTTCAGCGTGAGAGGAGGATAAGAAGTCTGCAGGAAGAAGTCGCTGCTTTGGCGGCCGACAATAAAAAAACCAAAAGAGAAATGGAAGAGAGACTTCGCCTTCTCTTAGAAGAAAGGAATCATCTCCAGAGTGAAAATCTGGTTAAGGAGACGAAGATTGACCGTCTCGAAAACGAGAAAATAGAAGATATTAATAAGATAGTCTCTTTGGAAAGCAATCTGGAAGCCATGAAGAGGCAAATGAATGCTCTAACGATATCTTTGCAAGAAAAAGAAAGAAACTTCATGGAAAAGGAAGACGCAATCACCGAACTGAAGACAGAAAACGCCAGGCTCGAAAAGGAACTAAATACGAGTGAGAGAGAAAAAGACGAAGGGAGAAAGACAGTCGAGGAGGCGATGAAGGAAATAGTGACATTAAGAGAGAGGCAAGAGCAACTTTTGGAGCGGTTAGTGGAGGAAGAGAGAAGGAGTGAAGAAATGGCAAGCGCAGTGCTAAGTCTTTATCAGAAAATGAGCGCCGAGGACTCTCCAATTGAGCCGAGCGATCGGCACCCAAGTCCAGAGGATTCGGGAACAGAACAGAGGGCGCCCTCCCCTCCACTGGACGAAAGCAATGAAAATGGCTGGATATGTATGGAGGACTGTGAATACTATGTAATGTGTGATGAAAAAGACAATCCATCCAGCCAAAGTCTTTCTTCAATAGCAGATTGCGAATTCCACACTGTGTGTCGGTATTCGTGGCCCATGAGAGATTCAGGAGAACCGACTGTATATGAGCACGACAGTAAGTTAGAAAGTGAAGCTAACGACGACCTTATGTCAGAAGGAGTTCAGGAAGTACTTCTCAATGAAGGACAGGAACGTTCAAACGCAGAGATGATAACTAAGGAAGACATAGGGGAGTTACTTGAAGAAATAGAGGAGAGACTTAGAGAGGAAATAGAAAAGACAATTGAGGAAGAGTGGGCTGATGTGTACCTTATGGTTTTATATGATATACTCGAAGATAAAGAGGTGACACCTGATTATGGGGAGATACTTGAGATTGTACTTGAGGAAACAAAGTTGCCCCCTGAAGATTTAGAGGAATTACTTGACGGAACAAAAAATATGCTCAGGGAGGAAATTAAAGGTATGCCTAAAGAGTGTTTAGAAGAGATACTTGAGGATTTAGAGAAGATACTTCAGGAGGAGATAAAGGAGAGTGTTAAGGAGATGATGGCTGAAAGGAGGACGAAAAGAAAATGGGGAAAAAAATTATGGAAATCACTAATTCGGAAGAAAAGGCAGAGAAAAGAGCTAAGGAAACCAGAATTAAGGCCTCAAGAGCAGGAAGAGGTGGACAATCCTCAAATGTCTACAAAAAGAAAATGCTTATTGGGAAAAAAAAGCATTTGTAAAGCAAAGCTGTAACCACCAACTTGGCTAGTGCTGGAAAAGGACACAAAAGGTGGCAGGCTCAAAGAGGACCGAGCTGAGGAACAGCTGGAACAGGACACAAGAAGGCTTGCGAGCACTAGAAGGACCGAGCTGAGGAACGGTTGGTGGTTTTGGGGGGGCCACCGGACGTTCCCTGGTGCTGGAACAGGACGCGGCAAGGCTTGAGGGCATGTGAGGGACCGAATTGAGGAAAGGCTGGTGGCTTTGGGGCAACCAGACATTCATTAGTGCTGGAACGGGACGAGGTAAGGATTGCAAGCACGAGCAGGACCGAGCAGAGAAATGGCTGATGGTTTGGGGGGCCACCGGAAGTTCGCTGGCGCTGGAACAAGACGCGGCAAGGCTTGCGGGTACAAGCAGGACCGAGCTGAGTAACGGCTGGTGGTTTGGGGGGGCCACCGGACGTTTGCTGGTGCTGGAAGAGGACGCAGAAAGGCTTGCGGGCACGAGCAGTACCGAGCTGAGGAACAACTGGTGGTTTTGGGGAGGGGCCACCAGAAGTTCACTGGTGCTAGAACAGGACGCGGCAAGGCTTGCATGCACAAGCAGGACCGAGCTGAGGAACAGCTGGTGGTCCTGTGGGGTTGGGGGGGCCAGCCGGACGTTTCGATGGTAGCTGGAAGGAAAGGGACGCAGCAAGGCTTGCGGGCACGAGCAGGACTAATCTAAGGAACAGCTGGTGGTTTGGGGGGCCACCAGACGTTTGCTGATGCTGGAACAGGACGCGGATAGGCTTGAAGGCACGAGCAGGACCAAGCTGAGGCATGAGCAGGACTGAGCTGAGAAACGGCTGGTGTTTGGGGGGGTCACTGGACAGTCGCTGGTGCTGCAACAAGAAGCGGGAAGACTTGCGGGCACCGACAGGACAGAGCTGAAGAACGGTTGGTGGTATGGGGTGCCACCGGACATTCGCTAGTGCTGGAGCAGGACACAACAAGGCTTGCGGGCACGAGCAGGACCAAGCTGAGGAACGGTTGGTGGTTTGGGGGGCCACCAGACATTCGCTGGTGCTGGAGCAGGACACAACAAGGCTTATGGGCACGGACAGGAGCGAGCTGAGAAACAGCTGGTGGTTTGGGGGGGCCACCAGACGTTCGCTGATACTGGAGCAGGACACAACAAGGCTTACGGGCACAGGCAGGAGCGAGCTGAGGAACAGCTGGTGGTTTGGGGGGGCCACCAGACATTCGCTAGTACTAGAGCAGGACACAACAAGGCTTACGGGCACGGGCAGGAGCGAGCTGAGGAACAGATGGTGGTTTGGGGGGGCCACCAGACGTTCCGCTGGTTACTTGAGCAGGGTACACAAACAAGGGCTTAACGGGCATGGGCAGGAGTGAGGGTCGAGGAAAGGGCTGGTGGTTTGGGTTGGGGGGCCAACCGGACGTTCACTGGTGCTGGAGCAGGACACAGAAAGGCTTGCCTGGGCAGGGCCGGGACCAAAAGGACCAAGGAGGAACGGATGGTGCGGTTGGGGGTGCCCACGGACGTTCGCTGGTGCCTGGAGCAGGACACGGAAAAGGCTTGCAGGCACGGGCAGGACCAAGCTGAGGAACGGGCTGGTGGTTTGGGGGGGCCACCGGACGTTCGCTGGTGCTGGAGCAGGACGCGGAAAGGCTTGCGGGCACGGGCAGGACCAAGCTGAGGAACGGCTGGTGGTTTGGGGGGGCCACCGGACGTTCGCTGGTGCTGGAGCAGGACGCGGAAAGGCTTGCGGGCACGGGCAGGACCAAGCTGAGGAACGGCTGGTGGTTGGGGGGGGAGGGGGGGCCACCGGACGTTCGCTGGTGCTGGAGCAGGACGCGGAAAGGCTTGCGGGCACGGGCAGGACCAAGCTGAGGAACGGCTGGTGGTTTGGGGGGGCCACCGGACGTTCGCTGGTGCTGGAGCAGGACGCGGAAAGGCTTGCGGGCACGGGCAGGACCAAGCTGAGGAACGGCTGGTGGTTTGGGGGGGCCACCGGACGTTCGCTGGTGCTGGAGCAGGACGCGGAAAGGCTTGCGGGCACGGGCAGGACCAAGCTGAGGAACGGCTGGTGGTTTGGGGGGGGGGGCCACCGGACGTTAGCTGGTGCTGGAGCAGGACGCGGAAAGGATTGCGGGCACGGGCAGGACCAAGCTGAGGAAGGCTGGTGGTTTGGGGGGCCACCGGACGTTCGTGGTGCTGGAGCAGGACGCGGAAAGGCTTGCGGGCACGGGCAGACCAAGCTGAGGAAACGGCTGGTGGTTTGGGGGTGCCACCGGACGTTCCCCCCCGCTGGTGCTGGAAGCAGGACACAAACAAGGCTTGTGGGAACGGGCCGGACCAAGCTGAGGAAACGGCTGGTGGTTTGGGGCGGGGCCACCAGACTTATGCTGGTTGATGGAGCAGGACGTGGCAAGGCGTTGTGGGCACGGGCAGGACCAAGCTGAGGAACCGCTGGTGTTGGGGGGGGCCACCAGACTTATGCTGGTGATGGAGCAGGACGTGTGGCAAGGCTTTGTGGGCACGGGCAGGACCAAGTGAGGAAACGGCTGGTGGGTTTGGGGGGGCCACCGGATGTTCACTGGGGCTGGAGCAGGACGCGGAAAGGCTTGCGAGCACGGGCAGGACCAATCTGAGGAACGGCTGGTGGTTTGGGGGGGCCACCAGACTTATGCTGGTGATGGAGCAGGACGTGGCAAGGCTTGTGGGCACGGGCAGGACCAAGCTGAGGAACGGCTGGTGGTGTGGGGGTGCCACCGGACATTCGCTAGTGCTGGAGCAAGACACGGAAAGGCTTGCGGGCACGAGCAGGACCAAGCTGAGGAACACCTGGTGGTATGGGGGTGCCACCGGACGTTCGCTGGTGCTGGAGCAGGATGCGGCAAGGCTTGAGGGCACGGGCAAGATAGAGCTGAGAAACAACTAGTGGTTTAGGGGGGCCACCAGACGTACGCTGGTGATGGAGCAGGACATGGCAAAGGCTTGCAGGTACGGGCAGAATCGAGCTGAGGAACAGCTGGTGGTTTAGGGGGGCCACAAAACGTTCGCTGGTACTGGAGCAGGACACAACCAGGCTTGCGGGCACGGGAAGGACCAAGCTGAGGATCGGATAGTGGTTTGGGGGAGCCACCTGACGTTCGCTAGTGCTGGAGCAGGACTCGGCAAGGCTTGTGGGCATGGGCAGCACTGAGCTGAGGAACGGCTGGTGGTTTGGGGGGGCCACTGGCCGTTCGCTAGTGCTGGAGCAGGACACAACAAGGCTTACGGGCACGGGCAGGAGCGAGCTGAGGAACGGCTGGTGGTTTGGGGGGGCCACCGGACGTTCGCTAGTGCTGGAGCAGGACTCGGCAAGACTTGTGGGCATGGGCAGCACAGAGCTGAGGAACGGCTGGTGGTTTGGGGGGGCCACCGGACGTTCGCTAGTGCTGGAGCAGGACACAACAAGGCCCACGGGCACGGGCAGGAGCGAGCTGAGGAACGGCTGGTGGTTTGGGGGGGCCACCGGACGTTCGCTAAAGCTAGAGCAGGACACAACTAGGCTTACGGGCACGGGCAGGAGCGAGCTGAGGAATGGCTGGTGGTTTGGGGGGGCCACCGGACGTTCACTAGTGCTGGAGCAGGACACAAAAAGGCCTACGGGCACGAGCAGGAGCGAGCTGAGGAACAGCTGGTGGTTTGGGGGGGCCAGCAGACGTTTGCTAGAGCTGGAGGAGGACACAACAAGGCTTATGGGCACTAGCAGGAGCGAGCTTAGGAACGGATGGTGGTGGTTTGGGGGGGCCACCGGACGTTCGCTAGAGCTCGCAGCAGGAACACAACAAGGCTTACGGGCACGGGCAGGATCGAGCTGAGGAACAATTGGTGGTTTGGGGGGGCCACAGGACGTTCGCTAGAGCTTGAGCAGGACACAACAAGGCTTACGGACACGGCAGGAGCGAGCTGAGGAACGGCTGGTGGTTTGGGGGGGCCACCGGACGTTCGCTAGTGCTGGAGCAGGACACAACAAGGCTTACGGGCACGAGCAGGAGCGAGCTGAGGAACGGCTGGTGGTTTGGGGGGGCCACCGGACGTTTGCTGGTGCTGGAGCAGGACACAACAAGGCTTACGGGCACGGGTAGGACCAAGCTGAGGAACGGCTAGTAGTTTGGGGGGGCCACCGGACGTTCGCTGGTACTGGAGCAGGACGCCACAAGGCTTGCGGGCACGATCAGAACCAAGCTGAGGAACGGCTGGTGGTGGCTTTGGGGGGTGCCACAGACATTCGCTAGAGCTGGAGCAGGACGCGCCAAGACTTGCGGGCACGGGCAGGATCAAGCTGAGGAACGACTGGTGGCTGGAGCAGGACACAACAACGCTTACGGGCATGGGCAGGACCAAGCTGAGGAACGGATGGTGGTTTGGTGGGGCCACCGGACATTCGCTGGTGCTGGAGCAGGACACAACAAGGCTTACGGGCACGGGCAGGAGCGAGCTGAGGAACGGCTGGTGGTTTGGGGGGGCCACCGGACGTTCGCTAGTGCTGGAGCAGGACACAACAAGGCTTACGGGCAGGAGCAGGAGCGAGCTGAGGAACGGCTGGTGGTTTGGGGGAGCCACCTGACGTTCGCTAGTGCTGGAGCAGGACTCGGCAAGGCTTGTGGGCATGGGCAGCACTGAGCTGAGGAACTGCTGGTGGTTTGGGGGGGCCACTGGACGTTCGCTAGTGCTGGAGCAGGACACAACAAGGCTTACGGGCACGGGCAGGAGCGAACTGAGGAACAGCTGGTGGTTTGGGGGCGCCACCGGACGTTCGCTAGTGCTGGAGCAGGACTCGGCAAGACTTGTGGGCATGGGCAGCACAGAGCTGAGGAACGGCTGGTGGTTTGGGGGGGCCTCCGGACGTTCGCTACAGCTAGAGCAGGACACAACTAGGCTTACGGGCACGGGCAGGAGCGAGCTGAGGAATGGCTGGTGGTTTGGGGGGGCCACCGGACGTTCACTAGTGCTGGAGCAGGACACAAAAAGGCCTACGGGCACGAGCAGGAGCGAGCTGAGGAACAGCTGGTGGTTTGGGGGGGCCAGCAGACGTTTGCTAGAGCTGGAGGACACAACAAGGCTTATGGGCACGAGCAGGAGCGAGATGAGAACGGCTGGTGGTTTGGGGTGGCCACGGACGTTCGCTAGAGCTGGAGCAGGACACAACAAGGCTTACGGGCACGGGCAGGAGCGAGCTGAGGAACAACTGGTGGGTTTGGGGGGGGACCACGGACGTTCGCTAGAGCTTGAGCAGGACACAACAAGGCTTAGGACACGGGCCAGGAGAGAGCTGAGGAACGGCTGGTGGTTTGGGGGGGCCACCGGACGTTCGCTAGAGCTGGAGCAGGACACAACAAGGCTTACGGGCACGAGCAGGAGCGAGCTGAGGAACGGCTGGTGGTTTGGGGGTTCCACCGGACGTTTGCTTGTGGTGCTGGAGCAGGACACAACAAGGCTTACGGGCACGGTAGGACCAAGCTGAGGAACGGCTAGTGGTTTGGGGGGGGGGGGGGCCACCGGACGTTCGCTAGTGCTGGAGCAGGACACAACAAGGCTTACGGGCACGAGCAGGAGCGAGCTGAGGAACGGCTGGTGGTTTGGGGGTGCCACTGGACGTTCGCTGGTGCTGGAGCAGGACACAACAAGGCTTACGGGCACGGGCAGGACCAACCTGAGGAACGGCTAGTGGTTTAGGGGGACCACCGGACGTTTGCTAGTGCTGGAGCAGGACACAACAAGGCTGACGGGCAACGGCAGGAGCGAGCTGAGGACGGCTAGTGGTTTGGGGGGGCCACCGGACGTTTGCTGGTGCTGGAGGCAGGAAACCACAACAAGGCTTACGGGCACGGGCAGGACCAAGCTGAGGACGGCTGGTGGTTTGGGGGTGACACCGGACGTTCGCTAGAGCTGGAGCAGGACGCCACAAGGCTTGCGGGCACGATCAGGACCAAGCGGAGGGACGGCTGGTGGTTTGGGGGTGACACCGGACGTTCGCTAGAGCTGGAGCAGGACGCGGACAGGCTTGCGGGCACAAGAAAGGACCGAGCTGGAGGGAACGGCTGGTGTTTTGGGGGGGGCCACCGGACGTTCGCTGTACTGGAGCAGATGCCACAAGGCTTGCGGGCACGATCAGGACCAGCTGAGGAACGGCTGGTGGTTTGGGGGTGCCACCAGACGTTCGCTAGAGCTGGAGCAGACGCGCCAAGACTTGCAGGCACGGGCAGGATCAAGCTGAGAACGACTGGGTGGCTGGAGCAGGACACGACAAGGCTTGTGGGCATGGGCAGCACCAAGCTGAGGAACGGCTGGTGGTTTGGGGGGGCCACCGGACATTCGCTGGTGCTGGAGCAGGACACGACAAGGCTTGCGGGCACGGGCTGGACTGAGCTGAGGAACGGCTTGGTGGTTGGGGGGGGGGGCCACCACACGTTCGTTAGGTGCTGGGAGCAGGACACAACCAAGGCTTACAGGCACGAGCAGGAGTGAGCTGAGGAACGGCTGGTGGTTTGGGGGTGCCACGGAACGTTCGCTGGTGCTGGAGCAGGACACAACAAGGCTTAAGGGCACGGGAAGGACCAAGCTGAGGATCGGATAGTGGTTTGGGGGGAAAGCCACCTGACGTTTTCGCTAGTGCTGGAGGGCAGGACCCCTCCGGAGGCTTGTGGGCATGGCAGCAACTGAGCTGAGGAACGGCTGGTGGTTTGGGGGGGGCCACTGGCCGTTCGCATAGTGCTGGAGCAGACACAACAAGGCTTTACGGGCACTGGGCAGGAGCGAGCTGAGGAACGGTTTTTCTGGGGGGGTGGTTTGGGGGGGGGGCCACCGGACGTTCGCTGGTGCTGGAGCAGGACGCGGCAAGGCTTGTGGGCATGGGCAGCACAGAGCTGAGGAACGGCTGGTGGTTTGGGGGGGCCACCGGACGTTCGCTAGTGCTGGAGCAGGACACAACAAGGCCTACGGGCACGGGCAGGAGCGAGCTGAGGAACGGCTGGTGGTTTGGGGGGGCCACCGGACGTTCGCTAAAGCTAGAGCAGGACACAACTAGGCTTACGGGCACGGGCAGGAGCGAGCTGAGGAACGGCTGGTGGTTTGGGGGGCCACCGGACGTTCACTAGTGCTGGAGCAGGACACAAAAAGGCCTACGGGCACGAGCAGGAGCGAGCTGAGGAACAGCTGGTGGTTTGGGGGGGCCAGCAGACGTTTTGCTAGAGCTGGAGGAGGACACAACAAGGCTTATGGGCACCCTAGCAGGAGCGAGCTGAGGAAACGGCTGGTGGTTTGGTTTTTGGGGGGCCACCGGACGTTCGATATGAGCTGGAGCATGGACACAACAAGCGTTACGGGCACGGGCCAGGAGCGAGCTGAGGAACAATTGGTGGTTTTGGGGGGGGCCACCGGACGTCCTTCGCTAGATGCTTTGAGCAGTGGAACACAACAAGGCTTTACGGACACCCGGGGCAGAGGGCGAGCTGAGGAAACGGCTGGTGGTTTGGTTTAAGGGGGGCCAACCGGACGTTCGCTAAGTTGCTGGAGCAGGAAACACAACAAGGCTTACCGGGCACGAGCAGGAGCCGAGCTGAGGAACGGTTTGGTGGTTTGGGGGTGCCACCGGACGTTTGCTGGTGCTGGAGCAGGAACCCAACAAAAAGGCTTACTGGGCACGGGTAGGACCAAGCTGAGGAACGGCTAGTAGTTTGGGGGGGCCACCGGCGTTCGCTGGTACTGGAGCAGGACGCCACAAGGCTTGCGGGCACGATCAGAACCAACTGAGGAAACGGCTGGTGGTTTGGGGGTGCCACCAGACATTTCGCTAGAGCTGGAGCAGGACGGACGCCAAGACTTGCGGGCACGGGCAGGATCAAGCTGAGGAACGACTGGTGGCTGGAGCAGGCAACAAACAAAAACGCTTACAGGGCATGGGCAAGACCAAGCTGAGGACGGATGGTGGTTTGGGGGGGCTACCGGACATTCGCTGGTGCTGGAGCAGGACACAACAAGGCTTACGGGCACGGGCAGGAGCGAGCTGAGGAACGGCTGGTGGTTTGGGGGGGCCACCGCACGTTCGCTAGTGCTGGAGCAGGACACAACAAGGCTTACGGGCACGAGCAGGAGCGAGCTGAAGAACGGCTGGTGGTTTGGGGGGGCCACCTGACGTTCGCTAGTGCTGGAGCAGGACTCGGCAAGGCTTGTGGGCATGGGCAGCAACTGAGCTGAGAACTGTTGGTGGTTTTTTTTGGGGGGGGGGCCACTGGACGTTCGCTAGTGCTGGAGCAGGACACAACAAGGCTTACGGGCACGGGCAGGAGCGAACTGAGGAACGGCTGGTGGTTTGGGGGCGCCACCGGACGTTCGCTAGTGCTGGAGCAGGACTCGGCAAGACTTGTGGGCATGGGCAGCACAGAGCTGAGGAACGGCTGGTGGTTTGGGGGGGCCTCCGGACGTTCGCTACAGCTAGAGCAGGACACAACTAGGCTTACGGGCACGGGCAGGAGCGAGCTGAGTAATGGCTGGTGGTTTGGGGGGGCCACCGGACGTTCACTAGTGCTGGAGCAGGACACAAAAAGGCCTACGGGCACGAGCAGGAGCGAGCTGAGGAACAGCTGGTGGTTTGGGGGGGCCAGCAGACGTTTGCTAGAGCTGGAGGAGGACACAACAAGGCTTATGGGCACTAGCAGGAGCGAGCTGAGGAACGGCTGGTGGTTTGGGGGGGCCACCGGACGTTCGCTAGAGCTGGAGCAGGACACAACAAGGCTTACGGGCACGGGCAGGAGCGAGCTGAGGAACAATTGGTGGTTTGGGGGGGCCACCGGACGTTCGCTAGAGCTTGAGCAGGACACAACAAGGCTTACGGACACGGGCAGGAGCGAGCTGAGGAACGGCTGGTGGTTTGGGGGGGCCACCGGACGTTCGCTAGTGCTGGAGCAGGACACAACAAGGCTTACGGGCACGAGCAGGAGCGAGCTGAGGAACGGTTGGTGGTTTGGGGGTGCCACCGGACGTTTGCTGGTGCTGGAGCAGGACACAACAAGGCTTACGGGCACGGGTAGGACCAAGCTGAGGAACGGCTAGTAGTTTGGGGGGGCCACCGGACGTTCGCTGGTACTGGAGCAGGACGCCACAAGGCTTGCGGGCACGATCAGAACCAAGCTGAGGAACGGCTGGTGGTTTGGGGGTGCCACCAGACATTCGCTAGAGCTGGAGCAGGACGCGCCAAGACTTGCGGGCACGGGCAGGATCAAGCTGAGGAACGACTGGTGGCTGGAGCAGGACACAATCAACGTGCTTAACGCGGGCATGGGCAGGACCAAGCTGAGGAACGGATGGTGTTTTGGGGGGGCCACCGGACATTCGCTGGTGCTGGAGCGACACAACAAGCGTTACGGGCCGACGGCGAGGAGCGAGCTGAGGAACGGCTGGTGGTTTGGGTGGGGCCACCAGCACGTTCGCTAGTGCTGGAAGGCAGGACAACACAGGCCTTACGGGCACGAGCAGGAGCGAGCTGAGGAACGGCTGGTGGTTTGGGGGAGCCACCTGACGTTCGCTAGTGCTGGAGCAGGACTCGGCAAGGCTTGTGGGCATGGGCAGCACTGAGCTGAGGAACTGTTGGTGGTTTGGGGGGGCCACTGGACGTTCGCTAGTGCTGGAGCAGGACACAACAAGGCTTACGGGCACGGGCAGGAGCGAACTGAGGAACGGCTGGTGGTTTGGGGGCGCCACCGGACGTTCGCTAGTGCTGGAGCAGGACTCGGCAAGACTTGTGGGCATGGGCAGCACGAGCTGAGGAACGGCTGGTTTGGTTTGGGGGGGCCTCCGGACGTTCGCTACAGCTAGAGCAGGACACAACTAGGCTTACGGGCACGGGCAGGAGCGAGCTGAGGAATGGCTGGTGGTTTGGGGGGGCCACCGGACGTTCACTAGTGCTGGAGCAGGACACAAAAAGGCCTACGGGCACGAGCAGGAGCGAGCTGAGGAACAGCTGGTGGTTTGGGGGGGCCAGCAGACGTTTGCTAGAGCTGGAGGAGGACACAACAAGGCTTATGGGCACGAGCAGGAGCGAGCTGAGGAACGGCTGGTGGTTTGGGGGGGCCACCGGACGTTCGCTAGAGCTGGAGCAGGACACAACAAGGCTTACGGGGGCACGGGGCAGGAGCGAGCTGAGGAACAACTGGTGGTTTGGGGGGGCACCCGGACGTTTTGCTAGAAAGCTTGAGCAGGTACCAAACAACAAGGCTTTACGGACACGGGCAGGAGCGAGCTGAGGAACGGCTGGTGGTTTGAGGGGGCCACCGGACGTTCGGCTAGAGCTGGAGCAGGGAACACAACAAGGCTTAAACTGGACACGAGGCAGAAGAGCGAGCTGAGGAACGGCTGGGTTGGTTGGGGGTGCCAACCGGACCGTGTTTGCTGGTGCTGGAGCAGGACACCAACAAGGCCTTAACGGGCACGGGTAGGACCAACGCTGAGGAGAACGGCTAGTGGTTTGGGGGGACCCACCGGAACGTTTGCTAGTGCTGGAGCAGGACACAACAAGGCTTACGGGCACGGGCAGGAGCGAGCTGAGGAACGGCTAGTGGTTTGGGGGGGCCACCGGACATTTGCTGGTGCTGGAGCAGGACACAACAAGGCTTACGGGCACGGGCAGGACCAAGCTGAGGAACGGCTGGTGGTTTGGGGGTGACACCGGACGTTCGCTAGAGCTGGAGCAGGACGCCACAAGGCTTGCGGGCACGATCAGGACCAAGCTGAGGAACGGCTGGTGGTTTGGGGGTGACACCGGACGTTCGCTAGAGCTGGAGCAGGACGCGGAAAGGCTTGCGGGCACAAGAAGGACCGAGCTGAGGAACGGCTGGTGTTTTGGGGGGGCCACCGGACGTTCGCTGGTACTGGAGCAGGATGCCACAAGGCTTGCGGGCACGATCAGGACCAAGCTGAGGAACGGCTGGTGGTTTGGGGGTGCCACCAGACGTTCGCTAGAGCTGGAGCAGGACGCGCCAAGACTTGCAGGCACGGGCAGGATCAAGCTGAGGAACGACTGGTGGCTGGAGCAGGACACAACAACGCTTACGGGCATGGGCAGGACCAAGCTGAGGAACGGCTGGTGGTTTGGGGGGGCCACCGGACATTCGCTGGTGCTGGAGCAGGACACAACAAGGCTTACGGGCACGGGCAGGAGTGAGCTGAGGAACGGCTGGTGGTTTGGGGGGGCCACCGCACGTTCGTTAGTGCTGGAGCAGGACACAACAAGGCTTACGGGCACGAGCAGGAGCTAGCTGAGGAACGGCTGGTGGTTTGGGGGTGCCACGGGACGTTCGCTGGTGCTGGAGCAGGACACAACAAGGCTTAAGGGCACGGGCAGGACCAACCTGAGGAACGGCTAGTGGTTTGGGGGGACCACCGGACGTTTGCTAGTGCTGGAGCAGGACACAACAAGGCTTACGGGCACGGGCAGGAGCGAGCTGAGGAACGGCTGGTGGTTTGGGGGGGCCACCGGACGTTTGCTGGTGCTGGAGCAGGACACAACAAGGCTTACGGGCACGGGCAGGACCAAGCTGAGGAACGGCTGGTGGTTTGGGGGTGACACCGGACGTTCGCTAGAGCTGGAGCAGGACGCCACAAGGCTTGCGGGCACGATCAGGACCAAGCTGAGGAACGGCTGGTGGTTTGGGGGTGACACCGGACGTTCGCTAGAGCTGGAGCAGGACGCCACAAGGCTTGCGGGCACAAGAAGGACCGAGCTGAGGAACGGCTGGTGTTTTGGGGGGGCCACCGGACGTTCGCTGGTACTGGAGCAGGACGCCACAAGGCTTGCGGGCACGATCAGGACCAAGCTGAGGAACGGCTGGTGGTTTGGGGGTGCCACCAGACATTCGCTAGAGCTGGAGCAGGACGCGCCAAGACTTGCGGGCACGGGCAGGATCAAGCTGAGGAACGACTGGTTGCTGGAGCAGGACACAACAACGCTTACGGGCATGGGCAGGACCAAGCTGAGGAACGGATGGTGGTTTGGGGGGGCCACCGGACTTTCGCTGGTGCTGGAGCAGGACACAACCAAGGCTTACGGGCACGGGCAGGAGCGAGCTGAGGAACGGCTGGTGGTTTGGGGGGGCCACCGCACGTTCGCTAGTGCTGGAGCAGGACACAACAAGGCTTATGGGCACGAGCAGGAGCGAGCTGAGGAACGGCTGGTGGTTTGGGGGGGCCACCGGACGTTCGCTAGAGCTGGAGCAGGACACAACAAGGCTTACGGGCATGGGCAGGAGCGAGCTGAGGAACGGCTGGTGGTTTGGGGGGCCACCGGACGTTCGCTAGAGCTGGAGCAGGACACAACAAGGCTTACGGGCAGGACCAAGCTGAGGAACTGCTGGTAGTTTGGTGGGGCCACCGGACGTTCGCTAGAGCTGGAGCAGGACACAACAAGGCTTACGGGCACGAGCAGGAGCGAGCTGAGGAACGGCTGGTGGTTTGGGGGGGCCACCGGACGTTCGCTAGAGCTGGAGCAGGACACAACAAGGGTTAAGGGCACGGGCCGGACCAAGCTGAGGAACGGCTGGTGGTTTGGGGGGGCCACCGGACGTTCGCTAGTGCTGGAGCAGGACACAACGAGGCTTACGGGCAGGACCAACCTGAGGAACAGCTAGTGGTTTGGGGGGGGCCACCGGACGTTCGCTAGAGCTGGAGCAGGACACAACAAGGCTTATGGGCAGGACCAAGCTGAGGAACGGCTGGTGGTTTGGGGGGGCCACCGGACGTTCGCTAGTGCTGGAGCAGGACACAACAAGGCTTACGGGCAGGACCAAGCTGAGGAACTGCTGGTAGTTTGGGGGGGCCACCGGACGTTCGCTAGTGCTGGAGCAGGACACAACAAGGCTTACGGGCACGAGCAGGAGTGAGCTGAGGAACTGCTGGTGGTTTGGGGGGGCCACCGGACGTTCGCTAGTGCTGGAGCAGGAAACAACAAGGATTACGGGCAGGACCAACGTGAGGAACGGCTAGTGGTTTGGGGGGGCCACTGGACGTTCACTAGTGCTGGAGCAGGACACAACAAGGCTTACGGGCACGGGCAGGAGCGACCTGAGGAACGGCTGAGGAACGGCTAGTGGTTTGGGGGGGCCACTGGACGTTCGCTAGTCCTGGAGCAGGACACAACAAGGCTTACGGGCACGGGCAGGACCGAGCTGAGGAACGGCTGGTGGTTTGAGGGTGCCACCGGACGTTCGATGGTGCTGGAAGAGGACGCGGAAAGGCTTGAAGACACTAGCAGGACCAAGCTGAGGCCACTGGACGTTCGCTGGTGCTGGAGTAGGATGCGGCAAGGCTTGCAGGCATGAGTAGGACTGAGCTGAGGAACGGCTGGTGTTTGGGGGGTCACCGGACATTCGCTAGTGCTGGAGCAGGACACGGAAAGGCTTGCGGGCACGGGCAGGACCAAGCTGAGAAACGGCTGGTGGTTTGAGGGGGCCACAGGACGTTCGC
This sequence comes from Macrobrachium nipponense, assembly GCF_015104395.2. Taxonomy (NCBI): domain Eukaryota; kingdom Metazoa; phylum Arthropoda; class Malacostraca; order Decapoda; family Palaemonidae; genus Macrobrachium; species Macrobrachium nipponense. The sequence continues at coordinate 71,056,703 of NC_087217.1, read as the reverse complement.
TAGTGCTGGAGCAGGACACAACAAGGCTTACGGGCAGGACCAAGCTGAGGAACTGCTGGTAGTTTGGGGGAGCCACCAGACGTTCGCTAGTGCTGGAGCAGGACACAACAAGGCTTACGGGCACCAGCAGGAGCAAGCTGAGGAGCGTCTGGTGGTTTGGGGGGGCCACCGGACGTTCGCTAGTGCTGGAGCAGGACACAACAAGGCTTACGGGCAGGACCAACCTGAGGAACGGGTAGTGGTTTGGGGGGGCCACTGGACGTTCGCTAGTCCTGGAGCAGGACACAACAAGGCTTACGGGCACAGGCAGGACCGAGCTGAGGAATGGATGGTGGTTTAAGGGTGCCACCGGACGTTCGATGGTGCTGGAAGAAGACGCGGAAAGGCTTGAAGACACGAGCAGGACCAAGCTGAGGCCACTGGACTTTCGCTGGTGCTGGAGTAGGATGCGGCAAGGCTTGCAGGCATGAGTAGGACTGAGCTGAGGAACGGCTGGTGTTTGGGGGGGTCACCGGACATTCGCTAGTGCTGGAGCAGGACACGGAAAGGCTTGCGGGCACGGGCAGGACCAAGCTGAGGAACGACTGGTGGTTTGGTGGGCCACCGGACGTTCGCTGGTGCTGGAGCAGGATGCGGCAAGGCTTGCAGGCACGGGCAAGATAGAGCTGAGAAACAGCTGGTGGTTTGGGGGGGCCATCAGACGTACGCTGGTGATGGATCAGGACGCAGCAAGGTTTGCGGGCACGGGCAAAATCGAGCTGAGGAACGGCTGGTGGTTTGGTGGGGCCACCAGACGTTAGCTAATGCTGGAACAGGACGCAGAAAGGCTTGAAGGCACGAGCAGGACCAAGCTGAGAAACGGCTGGTGTTTGGGGGGGTCACTGGACAGTCGCTGGTGCTGCAGCAAGAAGCGGAAACGCTTGTGGGCACCGACAGGACGGAGCTGAAGAATGGCTGGTGGTATGGGGGTGCCACCGGACATTCGCTAGTGCTGGAGCAGGACACGGAAAGGCTTGCGGGTATGAGCAGGACCAAGCTGAGGAACAGCTGGTGGTTTGGGGGGCCACCAGAGGTTCGCTGGTGCTGGAGCAGAATGCGGCAAGGCTTGCGGGCATGGACAAGATAGAGCTGAAAAACGGCTGGTGGTTTAGGGGGGCCACCAGACGTACACTGGTGATGGAGCAGAACGCGGCAAGGCTTGCGGGCACGGGTAGAATCGAGCTGAGGAACAGCTGGTGGTTTGGGGGGGCCACCAGACGTTCACTGGTACTGGAGCAGGACGCAGCAAGGCTTGCGGGCATGGGCAGCACCGAGCTGAGGAACGGCTGGTGGTTTGGGGGGGCCACCGGACGTTCACTGGTGCTGGAGCAGGACGCGGCAAGGCTTGTGGGCATGGGCAGCACCAAGCTGAGGAACGGCTGGTGGTTTGGGGGGGCCACCGTCATTTGCTGGTCCTGGAGCAGGATGTGGCAAGCCTTGCGGGCACAAGAAGGACCAAGCTGAGGAACGGCTGGTTTGGGGGGGCCACCGGTTGTTCGCTGGTACTGGAGCAGGACGCGGCAAGGCTTGCGGGCACGGACAGGACCAGGCTGAGGAACGGCTGGTGGTTTGGGGGGGCCACCGGTTGTTCGCTGGTACTGGAGCAGGACGCGGCAAGGCTTGCGTGCACGGTCAGGACCAGGCTGAGGAACGGCTGGTGGTTTGGGGGTGCCACCAGACGTTCGCGGATGCTAGAGCAGGACACGGAAAGGCTTGCGGGCATGGGCAGGACCAAGCTGAGGAACGGCTGGTAGTTTGGGGGGGGCCACCAAACATTCACTAGTGCTGAAGCAGGACATGACAAGTCTTACGGGCACGTGCAGGACCAAGCTGAGGAATGGCTGGTGGTTTGGGGGAGCCACCGGACGTTCGCTGGTGCTGGAGCAGGACGCGGCAAGGCTTGCGGACACGGTCAGGACCAAGCTGAGGAACGGCTGGTGGTTTGGGGGTGCCACCAGACGTTCACTAGAGCTGGAGCAGGACACAGCAAGGCTTGCGGGCACGGGCAGGATCGAGCTGAGGAACGGCTGGTAGTTTGGGGGTGCCACCAGATGTTCACTGGTACTGGAGCAAGACACGGCAAGGCTTACGGGCACAGGCAGGACCGAGCTGAGAAATGGGTGGTGGTTTGGGGGGACCACCGGACGTTCGCTGGTGCTGGAGCAGGAGGCGGCAAGGCTTGTGGGCACAGGCAGGATCGAGCTGAGGAACGGCTGGTGGTTTGGGGGTGCCACCGGACGTTCACTGGTGCTGGAGCAGGACGCGGCAAGGCTTGCAGGCAAAAGAAGGACCAAGCTGAGGAACAGCTGGTTTGGAGGGGCCACCGGACGTTCACTGGTACTGGAGCAAGACGTGTTAAGTCTTGCGGGCACGGTCAGGACAGAGCTGAGGAACGGCTTGGGGTTTGGGGGTGCCACCGGACGTTCGCTAGAGCTGGAGCAGGTCTTGGCAAGGCTTGCGGGCACGGGCAAGATCGAGCTGAGGAACAGATGGTGATTTGGGGGGCCCACCGGACGTTCGCTGGTACTGGAGCAGGACACGGCAAGGTTTACGGGCACGGCTAGGACAGAGCTGAGAAATGGGTGGTGGTTAGGGGGACCACCAGACGTTCGCTGGTGCTGGAGCAGGACGCGGCAAGGCTTGTGGGCATGGGCAGGATCGAGCTGAGGAACGGCTGGTGGTTTGGGGGTGCCACCGGACGTTCGATGGTGCTGAAGAAAGACGCGGCAAGACTTGCGGGCACGGGCAGGATCGAGCTAAAGAACGACTGGTGGTTTGGGGGTGCCACCAGAAGTTCGCTGGTGCTGGAGCAGGACGCAGCAAGGATTGCGGGCACGGGCAGGACCGAGCTGAGGAACGACTGATGGTTTGGGGTTGCCACCGTACATTCGCTGGTGCTGGAGCAGGACGCGGCAAGGCTTGTGGGCACGGGCAGGACCGAGCTGAGGAACGGCTGGTGGTTTGAGGGTGCCACCGGACGTTCGCTAGTGCTGGAGCAGGACGCGTTAAGTCTTGCAGGCAAGGCTTGCAGGCAAAAGAAGGACCAAGCTGAGGAACAGCTGGTTTGGGGGAGCCAACGTACGTTCACTGGTACTGGAGCAGGACGCCTTAAGTCTTTCGGGCACGGTCAGGACCAAGCTGAGGAACGGCTGGTGGTTTGGGGGTACCACCGGACGTTCTCTAGAGCTGGAGCAGTACGCGGGTCAAGGTTTGTGGGCACGGGCAGGATCGAGCTGAGGAACAGCTGGTGGTTTGGGGGGGCCACCGGACGTTCGCTGGTACTGGAACAGGACCTGGCAAGGTTTACGGGCACGGGCAGGACAGAGCTGAGAAACGGGTAGTGGTTTGGGGGGACCACCGGACGGTCGCTGGTGCTGGAGCAGGACGCGGCAAGGCTTGTGGGCACGGGCAGGATCGAGCTGAGGAACGGCTGGTGGTTTGAGGGTGCCACGGGACGTTCAATGGTGCTGAAGAAGGACGCGGCAAGACTTGCGGGCACGGGCAGGATCGAGCTAAAGAACGACTGGTGGTTTGGGGGTGCCACCGGACGTTCGCTGGTGCTGGAGCAAGACGCGTTAAGTCTTGCCGGCACGGTCAGGACCAAGCTGAGGAACGGCTGGTGGTTTGGGGTGCCACCGGACATTCGCTAGAGCTGGAGCAGGACGCGGCAAGGCTTGCGGGCATGGGCAGGATCGAGCTGAGGAACAGCTGGTGGTTTGGGGGGGCCACCGGACATTCGCTGGTACCGGAGCAGGACATGGCAAGGTTTACCGGCACGGGCAGGGCATAGCTGAGAAATGGGTGGTGGTTTGGGGGGACCACCGTACGTTCGCTGGTGCTGGAGCAGGATGCGGCAAGGCTTTTGGGCACGGGCAGGATCGAACCGAGGAACGGCTGGTGGTTTGGGGGTGCCACCGGACGTTCGATGGTGCTGAAGAAGGATGCGGCAAGACTTGCGAACATGGGCAGGATCGAGCTAAAGAACGACTGGTGGTTTGGGGGTGCCACCGGACATTCGCTGGTGCTGGAGCAGGACGCATCAAGGATTGCGGGCACGGGCAGGACCGAGCTGAGGAACGACTGATGGTTTGGGGTTGCCACCGGACATTTGCTTGTGCTGGAGCAGGACGTGGCAAGGCTTGTGGGCACGGGCAGGACCGAGCTGAGGAACGGCTGGTGGTTTGGGGGTGCCACCGGACGTTCGCTAGTGCTCGAGCAGGACGTGGCAAGGATTGAGGGCACGGGCAGGATCGAGCTGAGGAACGGCTGGTGGTTTAGGGGTGCCACCGGACATTTGATGGTGCTGGATGAGGACGCGGCAAGGTTTGTGGGCACGAGCAGGACTAAGCTGAGGAACGGCTGGTGGTTTGGGGGGCCACCGGACATTTGCTGATGCTGGAACAGGATGCGGAAAGGCTTGAAGACACGAGCAGGACCAAGCTGAGGCCACTGGACATTCGCTGGTGCTGGAGTAGGATGCGGCAAGGCTTGCAGGCATGAGTAGGATTGAGCTGAGGAACAGCTGGTGTTTGGGGGGATCACCGGACATTCGCTAGTGCTGGAGCAGGACACGGAAAGGCTTGCGGGCACGGGCAGGACCAAGCTGAGGAACGGCTGGTGGTTTGGGGGGGCCACCGGACGTTCGCTGGTGCTGGAGCAGGATGCGGCAAGGCTTTTGGGCACGGGCAAGATAGATCTGAGAAACGGCTGGTGGTTTGAGGGGGCCACCGGACGTACGCTGGTGATGGAGCAGGACGTAGCAAGGTTTGCTGGCACGGGCAGAATCGAGCTGAGGAACGGCTGGTGGTTTGGGGGGGCCACCAGACGTTCGCTGGTGCTGGACAAGGACGCCGCAAGGCTTACGGGCACGGGCAGGACCAAGCTGAGGAACATTTGGTGGTTTGGGGGAGCCACCGGACGTTCGCTGGTACTGGAGCAGGACGCGGCAAGGCTTGCGGGCACGGGCAGCACTGAGCTGAGGAACGGCTTGTTTGGGGGGGCCACCGGACGTTCGCTGGTACTGGAGCAGGACGCGGCAAGGCTTGCGGGCATGGGCAGCACCAAGCTGAGGAACAGCTGGTTTGGGGTTGCCACCGGACATTCGCTAGATGTAACGTACCTAAACTTACTATATACGCAAGCTTTTGTTTTTTACCCACCAATCAAAACTTTGCCAAGCAGTGTGCTAAAATTATTGAAAAACATATTGGTGCTCTAAATATAAAATTAATTCCAAAAAAAACTCTAAAACTATTGGCTCTTTGTTTCCCTTCAAGGCGGATCGGCTCTGTCCTTTGATGACGTCTTCCGGGCGGTTCGTATATTGAGTACAAGTGCCCCAGATGTAGTTCCGGGAATTACGTTGGTTCGACTCGGCGTCTCCTCAAGGTCAGGGCCGATTCTCACATGGCGTGAGTTATCGTACGGGCTGCAGATTGTCTAATCCCAAACTTTCCAACATGAGATCGCACACTAGAAGTTGCAAGACATCGATCAAATAAGACAACTTCAAAATAATTGGCCAAGTCAAGGAACCTGGAGAACTGCTTCTCTTGGAAAGTCTGCTAATAAAGAGAATTGTACCTACGTTAAATTGCCAATCATCGGCTGTTCCCCTGTTCATAGCATAACTGGCTTGTTTGTTTATATTTGTCCGCCTTCTTTTTCTGTTCTTGTGCATTCTTTTAGTGCGTTTGTCTCTGTAATTTTGAGAGGTGCGCCTTGCTCTTCATTTTAAGTTCGTTTTTACCTTTATTTTTTCTTTTATTGAGTTTAGTTCTTTAAGGATCATTTTAAGCTTTCTTGGTTTTTAATGTGTAAATGTATTTAAGTGTGATTCAGTATTTAAGTTTAACTTAGTTTCCATTTTAAGTTTTCTTATGCTTTATATATGTTCTTTTTCCTTTTATTTATGTGCTCGGATGCTCCTTTTTATATAGATGTCCTGATGATGTGACCATGGGTCAAGAAACGCATTGGCAATAAATGTATAACAAATGGATGTGTATATGTTCCTGCGCCCTTCTCCTGCCCACTATATATATATATATACATACACACACACATATATATATTATATATATATATATATATATATATATATATATATATATATATATATATATATATATATATATATATATATATATGTGTGTGTGTATATATTTATATATATATATATATATATATATCTATATATATAGATATATATATATATATATATATATATATATATATATATATATATATATATATATATATATATATATATATATATATATAGTATGTAACTGAATCACGAAAGTTAGGAACGTGATAAATCCATAAATAAAGATAAATGCCACGAAGGAAAAATAAACGAAGGAGTCTGCAAGATCTTTCGACTTAAAAGTCCTTTACTGAGCAGATACTGACAAAAATACGAGAAAAGACAATACAAGAAGGTTCGTATAACTGACAGATAGGGATTATAAAGGGATTAGTACCTAGAATCCGACACACCTGGAAGATAAGAAACCTTCCCAAACAAGCATAAACAAAGGGTGCAATTAAAGGTTTAAGACAATCATCTCAGATACAATCTCCAGACAATTAAAGGATTATAGGTGACAGCTATTCGGAACCTGGTAAAAAAAACCATATTCACAAAACATGACAGACATACATTACAATAAAATTTTTAATAACTCTAAGGCCACTGATTTTTATCTAAGTCAGTAATTATATCTTTGAGGTCATTCTTAAACATGTTACAGATACAAGGGTCTAAATGAAAAAGGCCACGACTAACATTGAAATTACAATGAAAAGTAAGTTGTATAAAGGCAGATTCTAAAAGATTTCGTGATAAGACATCTCTTGACCGTGCAATTACTGAACTATCAATCCAATTAATTCGGTGGTTGTTTTCACTTAAATGAATAAATAATGCATTAGATTTTTGCCCAGTTTTTACAGAGTATTTATGCTGGCTTAGCCTTACTTCTAAGCCTTTGCTGGACTGTCCGAGATAGAATGAGGGACAATCCATACATGGAATTTTATATATTATGTTGTTGCTTTCTCTGGGCACATTTTTTATCAACATTCGTTTTAGTGTGTTATTATAGGAAAAAACAAGGTTGACATTAAAAGCTTTTAACAATGGTTTAATGGTTTCAAATCCATTAAAATAAGGCAAACTGAGAATGTTCTTAGAATTTTCTTTCTGTGTGTTATTTTCAGTATAAAACTTTTTGTGGGCTTTATTATAACAAATGTCTAATATATGTGAAGGATAGCATAAATCTTTCCCTATTTTTCTTATGTATTCAATTTCTTGATCCAAATATTGTGGACTGACAATTCGTAATGCTCGTAAAAACATAGAGGAAAAAATTGATATTTTTATATTAAGGTGGTGGCCTGAGAAGAAATGAACATAGGTTAAGTTGTTAGTCGGTTTCCTATAAATACTGAATTTACATTGAAATGGTTCTCTATGTATCAAAACGTCTAAGAAAGGGAGGCAATTGTCTTTTTCTAATTCTAGAGTAAACTTAATCGATGGTACCTGGTTATTTAATTTAGAGAGTAAATCATTTACATCAATACCGACAGGAAGAACAGCTAAACAATCATCAACGTAACGATACCACTTTACAGGAATATGAATGATATTAGGTAAGTAGCGTTTTTCAAAGAATTCCATATACAGGTTTGAGAGCAATGGTGATAAAGGATTTCCCATTGCCATGCCAAAAATTTGTTGATAAAATTCACCATTGAATATAGACTTACAATCACAAATGCACAAACTCGTGAGTGAAATAATGTGACATAGGTAGAGGTAATTCATGCTGAGTTAGTTCATTGCTAAGATATTCTAAAATAGAGTCTATAGGGACTTAGTAAAAAGAGAACATACGTCAAAACTAACGATCTATCAGTAGGGCAAAGAGCAATTTTGTATAATTATCAACTAAATCTAGAGAATTATATATATGAGAATCGGAGATGGTTCCAAGTAACGGGGACAAGATCTTAGTGATATATTTCGAGAGTTTATATGAAATTGAACCAACAGTACTGATAATAGGCCGCATAGGGTTATTTTCTTTGTGCGTTTTGACTAATCCATATAAGTAAGGTAGCGAAGGAGATTTGACTGACAATTTGCCTAGTAGTTCTGTTTTATCTTTAAGGATACTTTTCACTATGCTATTGAAGTTTTTTATGACTTGATCAAGAGGATTTTTTGTTAGTTTTTTATAAGTCACATCATCATCCAGTAGGGACTTGCATACGTGATATGTAGTCAGCTTTATCTAAAATTACTATACTATTTGACTTATCAGCTTTTGTGATGTGGATAGTATTGTCCTTTTTAAGATCGGCCAAACTTTTCTTTTTTTATAGCGAGCAGGGAAGTTACTTTCATGCTTAACATTGGCAGCTCCGTAAACAATACCTTTAATCATGTCGACATGATTAAAGGTATTGTTTACGGAGCTGCCAATGTTAAGCATGAAAGTAACTTCCCTGCTCGCTATAAGAAAAGTTTGGCCGATCTTAAAAGGACAATACTATCCACATCACAAAAGCTGATAAGTCAAATAGTATAGTAATTTTAGATAAAGCTGACTACATATCACGTATGCAAGCCCTACTGGATGATGATGTGACTTATAAAAAACTAACGAAAAATCCTCTTGATCAAGTCATGAAAAACTTCAATAGCATAGTGAAAAGTATCCTTAAAGATAAAACAGAACTACTAGGCAAATTGTCAGTCAAATCTCCTTCGCTACCTTACTTATATGGATTAGTCAAAACGCCCACAAAGAAAATAATAACCTATGCGGCCTATTATCAGTACTGTTGGTTCAATTTCATATAAACTCTCGAAATAT
>NC_087217.1:70985273-71042773 GCF_015104395.2 Macrobrachium nipponense | reverse complement strand
CGAAAGACAAATAATCGTTCTTTTAGGTTATTAGTTTTGTAAAACTCTCGTATATATTGACCACTATCCTCTAGAAGGGATACGCTAACTTATGGAAATTTGTGCTCGAATGAAATGCATCGTCGAAGGAGGTATCAGAGTGATTGAATGATTGGTTTATAGATTTTAGGCATGTTTGCCAAACACTGGGGCAACTATGGCCATTCAGCGCAAGGAGGTGTCAGAGCATACCCAGTGATTATTTTCTGGAATATTTTAGTCAGGAGAAAAAATTAAAAAGAGCCGGAGTGATGACACCATGTAGCCCTCTAGCCAGTTAAATAGAAGTACAAACCGAAAGAAAAATCTCATTTATGTAAGGTTTTGCTGAGGTTGAAACCAAATTATCGAGATACCCTAATTTTTTTTTTTTTTTTTTTATGTGATCTACCGAAGCACTGATGATAACGAATACCCAATATAGTCGCCACAAGTGTTATGAGCACTTAAAAAATTCTCAAAACCAAGACCTTGCCAATATGTTTATCATTTACGGGGTGCCTCAGATATAACAAAATGACTTTCATAATTATTATGTTATTAACATGCAACACTGTGCAAACAATGAAAACATGTTGAATGTGAAGTGCCTTAGTAAAGTGAAAGAAGGGAATAATGAAGCTACTCTGTGAACTGGTTCTAATTTTTATAAATTCTTTAGTGTAATTGTAACTCGCAATCAAGATTATCATATACATCACAGTAGCATTAAGAACCAGAATAAATGAGGGTTTAAACTATTGAACATTCAAAAACAATAATTTAAATATTTAACAATAGATTCTTAAAATTTCAATCACCATAGAATATATTTTTTCATAAATTGAGTGCAATTCACTAACCATGAAAGATGTTCATTTCAAAAATATTTTCTATTAATCTACAATAGAACACTAGTATTTCAGTATATTTTAAAACATAAACTGCTGTGTGATAAACTCCATTTCAGAACATTCATCTTTGGCGACATTAAGATAATACACATTCATAAATTTGCACTTGTCTGATTTGGGAGCCTGATCTTTTATTTTCCAAATAACACAAAACTTTCTTTGAATCAAAGAATTGAAAAAGAATAATAAATTCAGCTAAGAGGCCATTCTCTCTCTCTCTCTCTCTCTCTCTCTCTCTCTCTCTCTCTCTCTCTCTCTCTCTCTCTCATTCTGAAAATCTGAAAACGCTAATGTTACAGTATTTCATAAAGAATGATTTTACTCATAAATAAAAACTGAATAGCCAATGTAACGTCTGAAAACAACATTCATTTTGTTATCAAAAACTTTTCTTCGCTGTTTTAAATCTTTCTGGACTTAAAGCTCCTAAGAATCACAATGTTAAACCAATGCATTTAAATTATATAAAATTATATGAAATTTCTAGTTCCATCAAAATCTTCAAAATCTGAAGTTCCTCTTACCAGTGAACACAAACACCAAGGCTCTACTTGGGCAGAGAGGGAAATGACAGGGAATCACAGTCACTATTATGGAACTGACACTTTGGAAATGAGCGGCTGCAATGAAGTTGAGAAGGAAGATTAAGATATTTTAGTAAAAAGTGCAGTACAGGAAAAGGAAGGAGCAGGGCAGACCCTAGTAATCTTGCAGTATGATGCTTTTTCTTACTTTTAGTCTGATTTTGAGGTAACTTCAGCAACGGCTTAAATAGATAGCGACGCGTCTTTGGATCCAGTGTTGGGCACCTTTGGGTCCTGCAGGGAGGGTAACAGATAGCACTGGGGGTCGTGAGGTACTACCAGGTGCGCCCTCATATACGGGACATTTATACCACTTCGATCTGGAAGTCGTGGGTCCATCAACCCTAGTTGTAATAGCGAGATCTTCACTAAGATGAAGATCAAGAGAAGCATCTTTTAAATGACGGAGAGCTTCGTCTGTGAACCGAGTTGAGAGGCGCTCTGTTGGCAAGGAATCACTCTCCATGGTCTCCTCTTCTTCTTCAGCAAACGCAGTAGGATGCTGCGGCTGCTGTTGCTGGCGATGAGTTGAAGGATGAGAACGAGAGGTTGATGACTTTGATGTCAATCCTCTTGAAGTGTATGGGCCAACTTCAACTGCTGCTGCGGGCACCATACTTAACAGAGGTAACTTCTCAATGAGTTCTTGTGAGGTACATTCATCTAATTCATTCCTAGAAAGTAACCGAAGGTTTAGTTTGTAATTTAGGTTATTAGACCGCAAATTGTTGTAACACAGGGAGACATATAATTAATATACATAAATAACTACAAACAAGTTACAAAAGCCAGAATATTTTTGAGAAAAATTCATGCATTGATCCATGTAATTATGCAATACAATACATATGAATGTAATAAATCACCCCTTATTTCTGCGTTTTCGGCGTCAAACAAAGATTCTCGAATATACGAGGTTCAGAAAGGAATTAAAATAGAACTGAACCTTCCTTACTCGGTAACGCTTCCTTATTTGAAATAGAAGACCCAGTAGTATTTGCTCCCTAATTTCATTTATGCCGCCCATGTCAAGCCTTTAAAACTAAACATACTACAGTCAAATGTCTGTAGTATTAACATCGTGATTTGGCACAAAATAGTGCAAATTTTGAATAGCGTAACTTGTAGTTTTCCTAGGCATACAAACCAGAGCCTTTTATACAAAAGTATTATTCAGCGCAAGCTGGAAACCAGTTGACAACTTGGAAGTAAGATAGTTAACCTGGTGGTTAATCAGTCGAAAACTTGATATGTTACATAACAAGATGGTTAACAGGTAGAGATATACGAGGTAAAAAGGTAAGTATATCTTAGTTTTACCAGACCACTGAGCTGATTAACAGCTCTCCTAGGATTAGATATTTTTACGCATCTAGGAAGCAATTGGTTTCCTAGAACGGGACCTACAGCTTATTGGGGGATCCGAACCACATTATATCGACTCTGATTCCGCGTTGGCCGAACCGAGGATCGAACTTCGGACCACCAGATTATTAGCCGAGCACGAAATCCACTCGGCCAACGTGGAACTAGAGATACGAGGTGAATAGGGGAGTATCCTTCACACAGCAACTGTTGCACTCACTTTCCCTACAGCCACTGCAAAGATGTATATACAGTATGACTGTCTCACCATGAGTGACATGAAGTGTATACTGCAAGGATGACCACGTCCCTCGCAACCTCTTATTTCTTGTTTTCCATCCATACTGAATAAAAAACAATAAAAATCAAAGGTTAGCAAAGAGGAAACTACACACCAAAACTGTTAGAAAATGAGGTAATACTCATGAACTGCAAATGCTTTTAACCATTCAGGATGGAGGGCAGCAGCACATCTGTTATCTCACTATTGCTGGGAGAAAAGAGAGCGACAGTTGGTGACGAGTGAAGGATACTCCCTCCCCCAGTCACCTCCCCACTCCAGTTGTTCTCCCCCAGTCACCTCCCCACTCCAGTTGTTAACCACTTTGATATCTACCTTGTTAACTACTTTGTTACCAAGTTTTACCAGCTCACACTGAAAGATAAGGCGATGGTTTGTACTCCCGTAGCAGTAAAGATTGTTTTTTGCTAAATAGTTGTCTGGTGTGTATTACAATCTCACCTATCTGGATTCCAAGATGCCCCAACAAGCCAAAGGCCAGACACCAAAAGACCCTCATGGCCTAATTGACACCACTTTTGCTTTGATTCTTCCAAATTCAGTGGCAGCTTCGGTTTGCCATATTCGTCTTCTTCGGTGCTGGCAATTGTAGTCTGACTTGATCCATCGGCATCTTTTCCAGCTGTGTCTTCACTGGTCCTCTCTGTTGCTTCGGCTTCTTCTTCTTCTTCTACTCCCTCTTCCACTGACTTGGATACTGATGCTGACATTGATGTCTCAGAATCCAAAGTCACAGAAGGTAGAAGATGAGCTTGCTGAGGGCAAAGCATGTTGGTTAGATGGAATGACCATGAAAAGTGGTGCAGGGGCCTCAAAGATCCTCTGGCTGCTTGTCGAAGAACTGTGGTGAAAAATGCGGGGAGGAATTGAAAAGCACCAAGCCAAAAATATGTTGGACAGCCATTTTCAAGCCAGTTCTGAAAAGAAAATTAAGATATAATAGTCAATCTTATGTGATGATCATATAACAGTGTAGCTCATTAAAAGAAAATCATAATAATGCATTATCATGAGTAAATAAATATAGAAGTTATTTCCTATTAAAATATAGTTCAACCAAACAAATAAAGTAATATTCTCAACTCTCATATGACTGGATTAATCACACTTGATAATAACTTAGACTATATTTCTTGATTTATGTGAAAAGGACAAAGGTAAAATAAGGCACATACTATTCGTTATCAGGTATGATGATGAACCAAAAAACTGAATGTGCATCTGCACAAATAACTGCTAATGAAAATGGGTAGGACATTAGCTAAAACAAAGTAATTTGACACATCTAAACCTTGTTTTGATAAGCCATTTCAACCAAAATTATTCAGGATCTAAGCAGAATGATAAAATTATGACTCTTAAGCATATACTCACATACCTAAGCTTAAATGCTTATTATGACTATCTGTTGCTTAGACACTCTTCATTTGTTATGTAGCTAGTAAACATCCAAAATACGACCAGGTACTGTCGAGTACATATTAATGTCAAGTACATATCAAAATCACAATTTGTCATAAATTGTATTTTTCCTAACTATACAAGCCTGAGGTCCTTTACATGTGGAATGTACTTACAGCGCAGCTGGACTGGTCGTAAGCTTTTGAACAAGGTGGTTCAGTAGTTAACGGCTTGTCCGATAGTCGGGAGTCCTGCCCGACTGGAGGGTAAACATTCATGTTGCTTTAGGCCCAGGAGCAGAATGAGGGGTGGCATGAGGTAGGACTATGCATAAAGGACCTCAGGTTTGTATAGTTAGGAAAAATACAATTTACAACAAATTGTGATTTGTTCCGAAACGTGATACAAACCCTCGGTCCTTTACATATGGAAGACTCACTTATTGGTGGGTGGAATCTGAGTCTTATGAACAGACTGGTGTTCGTCCCACCGTGGTTCCCTCCCTGGTCGTAAGAGCAGAGGGAGGGATCCTAGGCTCTGTCCAACTGATTGGGGTGTGCACCGCAGGATCAGTGGTCAGACCTCTAAACCAAATTCATAAGAGGGAGGCAAGCGTGCCTCTTATGAATAGCAAGCAAGAATTAGTTCCTACGCAAGAGCCAAATGTAGTCTTGGGTTTGTCTCTTGATGGCATCCACTCCCCCCCTTGTTAGGCGAGTGGCGGATAGCTGCTCCTATCCCTAATGAAAGGGATAGGATGGGGCTCAGTCATGTAGCTTACCTGCATCGGCATTCTGTCCAGCGTAGTGATGACTGCCACCCTCTGCCCACAGGGAGATGTAAGAAAACAGGAGGAAGAGAAGCCAGTCACACTCTCTTTCACTCTTCCATTCATGCAGTCCCACAAGGATAAGATGCTACCTTGTATGGCGAGGGAGCTGGGTAAGCTACACAACTTGTTGAGCAGCCACCACGGGTCCCAAGGAAAAAGTGTCCAAGGGCCTGTGGGTGATGTCCCGAAGGTAGAAGGAGGTGAAAGTGGTCTGGTTGGTCCAAACCCCTGCCTTCAGCACCTGTGCCATGGAGAAGTTCTTGCGGAACGCAAGGGTTGGACCAATACCTCTGACTTCGCGGGCTCTCTGACGAAGGGTACTGGTGCCGTCACTCCTGTCTGAAGCGTACGCCTTCCGGATTACCTCACGAAGCCAGAAAGAAAGAGTGTTCTTGGACACTTCCTTCTTGGTAACCCTGGTGCTAACAAAGACGCGTCGACACCCAGGCCTGAGGTGACGAGTTCTCTTCAGATAGTGCCATACCGCCCTCACAGGACAACGCAGCATCTCATCCTCATCGTTGTCAGTGAAGTCCTTCAAGGAGGGGATCGTAAATGACTCGAACTGGTCATCAGGGACCGAAGGGTTCTGAGTCTTTGCTGCGAAGTCCGGGACGAAATCGAGCGTCACCGATCCCCATCCCCTTGAGTGCTTGACATCGAAAGAAAGACCATGCAGTTCCCCTACTCTCTTCGCCGATGCCAGGGCCAGCAGAAAGACGGTCTTGAGGGTTAGATCCCTGTCTGACGAATCTCGGAGTGGCTCGAAGGGTCTGCGAGTCAAACTCCTAAGGACGAGAGTCACATCCCACCCCGGGGGCTACCTGCTGAAGAGTGGCTCTGAATGGAGAGAGACCCCGTCCACGACACCAACCACAGAAAACGGACCACTTCCCTTGGTACACCGCTGCAGAGGACTGTCTGAGGTACCGTGCCATCTCTGTTGCTGCTTGGCAAGAAAAGCCTCTCGCTCGCAAGAGATGGTGGATAACAGCCATCCGTGAAGACCTAAGGGCCAAACCGCTCATTGGTACCATTCCACGTGTGGTTGGCAAAGGAGGTTGTGCCAGGGTGGGGCGGCGGGGGATCTCTCTCGGTGCCTCGGCGAGAAGAGCCAGCAGGTGACCAGCACCCTGCTGATCACCTCGTGAATCAGACAGAACAGGGGAAAGGCGTAGACGAAGAGGTTGTCCAACGGATGTTGAAGAGCGTCCTCTGCAGCTGCCCATGGGTCCGGCACAACTGAGAAGAAAACTTTGAGTTTCCTGTTGTGCCAGGTGGTGAACAGATCCACGCTGGAGGCCCCCCACAGATCAAAGAGCCTTTCCGCCACGTCTAGGTGAAGAGATCATTTGGGCCTGATCACCTGATTCCGACAGCTGAGCTTGTCTGCCACTACGTTCCTCTTGCCTGGAATGTATCTGGCTGACAGCTCTACCAAGTGGGCTACAGCCCACTCGTGTACCTGCATCGTCAACTGGTGCAACGGGAGGGACACTAGGCCCCTTGTTTGTTGACGTATGCCACTACCATGGTGTTGTCGCTCATCAACACCACTGAGTGTCCCATCAGCCGTTCCCAAAACTCTTGGAGAGCGAGGAACGCTGCCTTGAGCTCCAGGACGTTGATGTGAAGGTGCTTGTCGTGATGGTCCCACACACCTGCTGTCAGCAACTCCTCCAATTGTGTGCCCCATCCCTCGGCCGATGCGTCTGAGAACAGCAGTGCTTCTCGAGGGGGGTGGGGGTCGGAGTACGGAGAGGCACTCCTCTTACAAGGTTCCTGTCGTCCAGCCACCAGGCTAGGTCCTACCTCACCTCTTCCGTGAGAGGGACGGGGAGGTATGGCGGGTCTCCTGCCTGTGACCAAAACTCCTTTAGCCTCCATTGAAGAGACCGCAGGTGGAGACGCCCTTGAGGGACTAACTTCTCGAGAGACGACAGGTGACCGATCATGACCCACCACTGCTGAGCTGGTTGCTCCTGTTGAGACAGGAACCGTCCGGCTGCCTCCCTGAACCTGCTGATCAGCGAGTCTATGGGGAAGACTCGCCCTGCTACCGAGTCGATCAGCATGCCCAGGTACTTCATCCTCTGCTTGGGCTCGAGATCTGACTTCTCAAAGTTCACCACAATCCCAAGATCGCAGCAGAATTCGAGGAGTCGATCCCTGTCCTGTAACAACTGCGAGCGGAAGCTCGCCAGGACCAGCCAATCGTCGAGATACCTCAGCAGACGTATCCCTACAGAATGGGTCCAAGCAGACACCAGCGTGAACATTCGTGTGAACACCTGTTGGGCGGTTGAGAGACCGAAGCAAAGTGCCCTGAATTGGTACACCGTCCTGTCGAGGGTGAAGCGAAGGTACTTCCTGGAGGACTGGTGGATGGGTATCTGGATATGCATCCTTCAGGTCCACAGAAAGCATGAAGTCGTTCTCCCTGACGGAATCAAGCACGGAGCATGCTGTTTCCATTGCGAACCGAGTGGCGAACAAATCAGTTTAAGGGAGAGAGATCTATCACTGGGCGCCAGCCCCCCGATGACTTCTCCAGCAGGAAAAGTCGGCTGTAGAAGCCCGGCAACTGATCCCGTACGATCTTCACAGCTCGTTTGCTCAGCATGACTTCTACCTCTTGCCAAAGCGCTACGTCGCTGGCTGAACCGGGAACGTATGTCTGCAGATGAACCGGGTTGGAGGTGAGGGGTGGCCACGTTTCAAAGGGTAGTAGATATCCCTCCCGAAAGACATCCACTATCCAGGTCTCAGCTCTGTAGTGCTGCCAAGTTGCCCAATGGCTCGCCAGGCATCTTCCACTTCTGGCAGCAGGTGAGGGGGAACGCCATCCCTAGCGTTTCCCCTTCTTCGACTTCTTCTTCCCAGATCCTCCTTGGGAAAAGGAGGACTAGGAGGAGGGCTGACAATCACTCCTTACAGCAGAAGTCGAAGGCTGGGTCTTTCCTCTCAGCCTCGACGAGGAAGTCGTCTTGGCCGCAGAGGAAGCGCTAGCCAAGCTCAGAGGCTTGGCTGCAGTGGCTCGAGGCTGCCCAGCCGCCTTCGAGACTGCCTGGTGTACTAGGCAGCCACTGTCCTCAATGTGTCGCTGTTCCACCGCAGTGTCCACCATCTCTCTAGGGAAGAGAGAGGAGAAACCCAGCACCGGTCTGTTCCTCAGACCTAAAGCTGCCTCACGCCCTGCCGACCTGGTCACTCGAGCGAGGACTGTGTCCCGACGTCTTAGAGCCAGGTTGGCCCACAGGTTGGCCATCTGGTGGGCCAGGTAGGAAATAGCCCTACCTCCAAACTGACACAATCTCCCGAAAGCCGGGTCCCCTTCGGGAGTGATGTTTCCCGAGGAGGCCACGACTCTGGACACCATGAGGGACCACAGGTCCAGCCAGGAAACTGCTTGGAATGCTGCCTCTTGCCTCTGGTTCTCGGCCAGCAGGTGTTGAAGAGACACCCCCAGAGTTAGCATAGCTAGCTCCGGGTTAACCTGTTTGGGCGGCAGCGGATCCTCCGATGGCACGTAGAACCACCCCTGTCGTGGTAGAGGAGGGGGAAGCAGCTTGGTTGACCTGCCAGACCTAAGCAATCCCTCCTGTCCGGTGACAAGAGAGTTCACCTGGCCCAAACACCATCGGCCAAGGATGATCAGGGCAGACCCACCGTCGTCCTGGGTTCCCTCTTAAGCCCTCCAACCACTTGGGTGTACGATCTGGTCGGTCCCAAGATCGTGCCAGGTTCGTAGGCCCTTGCGGTGGGACCGTGAGAAGTGCACTCCTCATAGTCACTCCTGATCGCCTCGCTCCTCCCGGTGTAGCTCGAGAAGGTTGAAGGGATAGGAGAAGCAGACCTGACACACACCCCCTGCCTACCAGCAGAGCCGGTGTGCTGGGGGGGTGCAGGCAATCGCCAATCCACGGTGACGATCGGGCTGCAGGTCTAGTCCCGCGGTCTCCCTGGGGAGAGCCACTGGACTGAGAACAGTAGCGACTGTCCCATGAGTCAGGAGAGCTGCTACCTGTCAACCTATCCATCCGGTCCCAGTGGGAGCGACAGTCAGGAGACCGGTAGAGTCTACTGGTGCGGTGGGAGTGTGCACCATCCTCACGACGCGTCATGGTACCTGGCCCAGCCGCGACTGGGCCTGGTGACCGGGGGGACCTCTTCCTCACCTCACCCCACGTACGGGCCGGTGGGACCATTGCATCAACCCTGGGGACCAGGGAATTGCTACGAGAGCGATCTCTGGTCAGGCGGGACATCAGTCTGGACCCTCGATGCACGGTCACCCATAGGTGACTGTACACTCGGTACCGCTCTCGAACGAGCAGCCGAGACAGTTCCCGATGTTGAGGCAGAGCTCCTGGCACCAGGAGAAGAGGTAGCTGGTACCCCTCCGGTCTCCGTTTTCTTCTCCCTTGCGGAAGGAGAGATGGGCCCCATTCCCAAGTGAACAGGAGGACCAGCGGAAGCCCCAACTGTCCCACCGGAGTGGGACAGACCCTTAGAGGTCTCTGAGCGAGACTTCTTAGGGGGGTGTGGGAGGCCACCTTCTTCTTCCACGTCTGTGGAGCCTCAGAAGTCGAAGGGGAAGACAACGACGAAGACGACGACACGACACCTTCCTCTTCTTCCTCTTCTTCTTTGTCAGCTTCCTCAGGACCACCATCAGGTCCTCCATCCAGGACGGAGATGGGGCAGTTGCCGAAGCAAAACGGCCCAGGTGCACCTGTCCAGAGGGACCTGCGGTGGAAGCAGCAACACCACGGGCTGGAGCGAAGATGGCAGGATCTGGAACCGGGGTGACAACTGGAACTGGCGGCAGGTCAAGCGGGGAACTCTTGGGGCACCAAAAGTCAGGGGCTAGGGCGAGGGCAGCAAAACCAGGCGATGAGGTTGTCTCCTTCCTCGGCACGCACGGCAGTTGGGCCTGGACAGCAGCTGTAGGGGTCACCATCGCCACGTGCTAGGTGTAAACTAGGTGGGGAGGAGCAGCATACCCAGGCATCGACACCGTTGTCGTCATCGACGTTACCGGGCCATGTATCACCGGACCAGCACCCTGTGCAGCCAGAAGATACAACAGCCCCTGAATAATCGGTGTGCCCGGGAGTCCCAGCGAGTACCAGACCTGCCCGAGATCTCCACCCGCAGCGGCAGACACACCTGAGGAGGCAAGGGTCGGGTTAGTGGGGGTTGGGGGTGGGGGGGGGTTCCCGCTTGCCCAGGGAGTACAACTGCACGTCGAGGTACCACACCACCTCTTCTACACTCAACTGGTCAAGTGAAGAAGCAGAACGGGACACGTCCCCCGAAGGGGAAGGAACCATACACAGGAGCTGACACTGAGGGAGGAAAGAAGAAGACGTGTCCATAACAAATGGTGTCGCTGGAGAGCCTTCCGACGACACCTTGGCCTGTTTATGTGCTTTCCTCCTCCCCTCATAGCGCTCCCACTGCTCCTCCGACCAAGATACACAAATAATATAAGCGTCGGCCCGAGAGCAATCTCACCCTCGGCACCGAGTACATAAATCATGAGGATCAACTTCCTCGAGTGATCTAAAGGCCCCGCACCTACGGCCCTCCATGCCAGGGCACAATCTTCAGCTGAATGGGGGGCGGGGGCATCTCTCCGTCTCGTGGCAGCTCATTTCTTACCACAAGACACAAATTCAATGAAAAAAGGAATAGCAAGTACTTACAGCCACACTCCAAGTAACACCAAAGATACCAGTCATACAAGAGACTTCGTCGCGAGAAAGTGAAAGCAAACGACAATGGCGGGCAGAGCAGCAAACAACACGCCTTACTCCGTCAGCGGCCGAAAGCAAAGTGAATGTTTACCCTACAGTTGGGCGGAACTCCCGACTATCAGACAAGCAGTTAACTACTGAACCACCTTGTTCGAAAGCTTACGACTGGTCCAGCTGCACTGTAAGTATATTCCATATGTAAAGGACCGAGGGTTTGTATTACGTGCCGGAACAAAGTCACTTTTGAGATTAGAGGTATAATAATAAATGGAGAATGAGACATTGGTTTCGTGCTGCAGACATTCCTTTACTTTTTTTAAATAAGAAAAGGAGTAAACCCAATGTCACTATATTGTCAAATGTAATAAAATACATAGTACTAATTCTTATTATTCCTCTGTGCCAATTGCCATTTACTTGAGAATTTCCACATTTAACAAATTTTCAATAGAAATATTGTCCATTTAATTGGGGCTTCCATAAGCAATGGGTCTGCAATGGGTGAACGCTAATCATGCACATGAGGCATAACAGCTTGTATTCAAGGAGGAATATTCTTCCAGTTGCCCAGATAAATGAGGGATGAATCATTAGATAGATGATGATGAAAGAGCCCAGTCCCTTGTCAGGAAAAATACATGTCCCAATGCGATAATGGTCCCAGTCTTAACAAATTAAGTTACACGAGTGACAAAACAAAGATAGGTAAATGTGTTCTGATAATACCAGGTGCACCTTTTAATAATGGCAGAGTTCTGATTTTACTTAAAACCCAGAGGAGGAAAACAGAACAACAAGCACAAGAAATTACTTAAATTTTATCCGGAAAAAAGTTTTTAGACTGATTCTGAAGACTCATCTGCAGGAAAAAGCAAAAATTGACAACAAGACTCCAGATGTTGGTGATAAGACTTTGAGAGTCTTCATGAAACAGAAGACTGTTCTTGAGCAGAAACAAGACAGGAATAACAAAGGGACAAAAAGGAAAATAATTGTTAGGTCACTGAATTTTGGCTATGAAATCTGGACTAAACAAGAAACTAACCGAAAATCTGTTGTTTGAATAATGAAAGGGTATGGAGTTTGCTGACAAACTTAGAGGAGGCTGATTAGGAACACAGTCCTGAAAGTCAAATCAAAGAGGCATCCAAAAGAGAGTGATAGTCTGAAGTGGTGCCCAAAAACCTTTCTCTAAGACAGCTTAATAAAGACAATGTGTGAAGATTTAACAGTTGTGGTACAGGCTGAAACTTAAGGGGATGGGCCAACATATCTGTATTATGGAAGTTACCAACATTAAAAAAAACTCTAATTTCAACTTGCCAGGTAGAAGGAGCACAGCAAGACATCCTAACTTGATGACACCCAAAGAAAAATTGCATAGTGATGGCAGGTGAGTTGGTGCTTTTCCAACTCATCCTCCTACCGCCAGTTGACGATGAATGCCTTATTACTAATTTTCAATGACTGATTCCAGCTTAAATTGCTCTTTGTTTGTATTTCCATGGGAACAAAGGGTATTTTATTGGATTAACTTAGGTACTTAGAAGACTACTTCTGAGAGAGGGTTAGAAAAACATTGCAAAATTCTTTTCTATTCTGTTTAGGGCGATCCTTTTGATTTGATTTTGGGATAATGCTCTACAAAAGCAAAGATTGAAAAATTATTTACATCTTATTCATAATGTCTTCTCTTTATACTTTTATGCATAAGACCAAGGCTGGCAAAGCTAAGGCTTATAATGATAAAGCTGTACATAATGTGAACATAAATGTT
Organism: Macrobrachium nipponense; assembly: GCF_015104395.2. NCBI lineage: Eukaryota > Metazoa > Arthropoda > Malacostraca > Decapoda > Palaemonidae > Macrobrachium > Macrobrachium nipponense. The sequence continues at coordinate 71,029,819 of NC_087217.1, read as the reverse complement.
TTCCCTGTATCAAGCTCTGATAAACAAAAAACCGAAGCCTCACCCTGAAAAAGTTCACTCTGGCATGGAGGTCATTCAAAAAGTGTTGAAGGTTTTCATGTGCTGGATAAGGGCACAGATTTACCCAAGATGTGGGTGTATGACCCAAGCGTAGAGATGATGTGAGCTCTTCTCCACCTCCATCATACCGGCAGGTACCCTAATTAAAGGATTATTTACAAGTTATTACAAATAGGAAAATTTCAACAAAGAATTATCGTCATACTGTGAACCACTAGCATAGAGAAACTTTTACGAAGAATTAAACAATTAAGTTGAATTTCGTATGGAAAAAATGGAAAAAATAGGTAATTATCCTAGTTGCTCCATGTGACAATTTAGCAATTACAAGGAGACCTATCATCTTCACTCATAGAATTTTTAACAATGTAGTGTATTCATTCACCAATTAGAATGAGAGTGAAGAATGAACTAGCAAATGCTCCATGTCATAGACATTTGTAATATTGAGTTTGAAAGAGTTGTATGTGTGGCATAGGAATCAACTGAAAGTTAGACCAATATGGGAATAAGTAGAAGTAATAAAAAGTTAGTTTAAAGTAAAAGGATTGACCAGTGTTTCACGATGATTCGGTAATGTGGTAACTGAACCCGTTTCTTCTTGTTGGCGAGGTGATTGTTCATCAAGTACAGTTCAAGGTCTGAGATGAAAAAAGAACATTGATTTTTTACTGTAAAACGTTTCTAAAAGTAACCCTTTCTAAGCACGCAAAATATACTTCCTCAATATAGTGACTTTCCATTTAAAAAAAAAAGAATAATTAAATGATACAAGACATACAAAGGAAGCCAAAAACCTCCACACTTTGGAGGTAAATGTATGAAGGATTGATCAGACTACCGACCCTTCAGTTTACAACTTTAATTAGTATTCGTGGGACTAGGAAGCATGATTTGCAGCAAATTTAAAAAGTCAGTTAACTCCTTTTCCCGATGCACACAGAAACTTAACTTACCAAGGCCGTTTGTATAGCAGCTCTCGTAGTATTGGTGATGATGTTAACAATATTGTTGTACCTCTGAATCTCTCTCTTGAGCACATCAGCCATTTCTTGATCTTCACATTGGAAGAGTTCTTCCTCACCAGCAATAGTTCTGGGAAGCTAGGAACAAGTAATTTTAATAAACAACGTTCTTTATAACAACTTCAACTAAGGAAAATTCCTTACTTGTGCACCAATGGTGCAACCCCGTTCTTAAGCAAACAAAATAAGCTAATGTCAGTTTATATAGAATGAAGAATGCACATTAACTGGTTTTGTACATTTGCTTTATGCAGAATTCAAAGTGGCAAATTTTTAAGTAGATTTGTATTTTTCCTAACGTACAAACCTAAGGTCTTTACATTTGTGATTAACTTTCAGCAAGCTGAAAATTAAACTTTTTGCAAGGTGGTTGGTTATGGTAACAGTTAACGTAGGTGGGGGCGGAAATACCATCACCTGCTACTACTGTGCATTCCAAGGCCGTGTCTAATTGATTTTCGCCGATAAAATCTTACCAAAGCATTGGATATGGATCCTATTTTGCAAAAAGCTATTTGAAGCCACAGCCTAATTGACGAAAATATGCAGTGATGCTAATGTTGATAATTAAGGTACTTGATAGAGTAAATAAAATAAATTGAAAGGGAAACTTAGCTCAATCCAGCAGCTTCGTAATTCCCTCCCCACTCATTTGATACTGGAGTATGACGTACTTTACTAGACACCCCGCATTTTACTTTATGAACGAAGACCCGGATGTTGGCAGTAGCAGTAACAGTAGTTAAGGAATTCTTAGTTTGTTTCATACACTCAAACTCTTAAGTAAAGTAGTACAATAATGGAATGGTCATCAAATGAGAATATTAATTTGTGTAATACAGTTCCATGACGCAATTCACATTTCTTGTAACTTGAAATATGCTGCATATGCACCAAGAAGTAAACACACATTGTTGCCCTGGAGTTTTAAGGATACGCAAAGTATTGTTCAGATACCCAAGAAATTTGTCACATGGTCGTAGGGCCTGTGTGGATAAAGACCAGTATATATTTACCTAAAGAATAAATATGCATTATATAACATACTTTGTTTTTCCTATGCCCACGGCCATGCAAAAAAAGTATTGATAATGATATTACTATTCATAATGATAATAATCGCATTACTATTAATTACGGTTATTCTTGTTATTAATACGCCGGCGGTGTTTACAATTACGCGAGGTTACCAGGTATATCGGACCAAGATATCGTACCAAACACCTGTAAATTATTGTATTTTCGTTTCAATATGATTATATTTTACCAATTTCAAATGTTTTGTATTGCTGATAGTCAAAGGGTAAAAAGAAATCGCTTTATAATTGCTATATATTCCTATGGTCAGCGTAAAATTGTACAACGAAAACAGTAGGTAACCTTCCCACATGCTTATATTTACCAAATTCCTTTGTTGTCATATAGTATATATATATATATATATATATCTATATATATATATATATATATATATATATATATATATTGCCAAATTCTTATTCATTACCCGTAGTATCACCAATGGAAACCACAATAATATCGTCATTTTCAAGAATGTTTTGTCTGGCCTTTCCTTCAATACGTATTTTACAAAAGGGTCAAATATTTGTTTCTTCAACCGTTATCATAATACTGGGAGCCCTGCTATTACATCTGATGTCATAGTTTACCTCATAACTAGCCTCTCTCTGGGTGCTTTAAATTTCTTTAATTTACTCTGATAAGTGCCTTAATTATCAAAGAGGCCTTAATTATCAACATTAGACATCACTGCATATTTTTGCCAATAAGGCCGTGGCTTCTAATAGCTATTTCCTAAATACGACCCATATCCGATGCTTTGGTAAGATTTTATCGACGAAAATCAATTAGACACAGCCCTGAAATGCACAGTAGTCCGAGTTCACTCAAATATACAATTTACCTTCGGCCCCTGTAAGAGAATGAGGGGCGGTAAGAGGTGGGTCCTTAATGTAAAGACCTCAAGTATATAAGTTAGGAAAAAATACAAATTACTTAAAAAAATTTGTCATATGTTCCTATACGAATACAAACCCTCTGTCTTTACATATGGGAGACTTACTTTAGGAGGGAGGATTGTAAGTAAATCCCTGAACTGACTGGTAGTTCATCTTATCTGGGTACTCTCTTTATAGTCATGGGAGAGCAAAGGAAGGAGACCATACCGCTGATCTACTGAACTAGGCAAGATGCAACCTGTCCCTCTATGAAGGAGTTATGGAGTTCTTTTGACAACGTATGTGTGTGTGAGAGAGAGAGAGAGAGAGAGAGAGAGAGAGAGAGAGAGAGAGAGAGAGGGTGTAATTGCTGTATAGATAGTTAATGACTGAATTGGTTGTTGGTAGGTTCTGGGCTGTCTGCTGGTGCTGTTGATTGTTAGTTCTGTGTTTTGAGTGAGTTTTTCAGTCAGTCTTTAGTGAGAGCTGGTGACAGTCAGTAGTGTCAGGAGCAGTATATTAAAGGCACTGGAAGTTAGTTGAGTTTTGTGTGTTATATTGATTTGTTTTATTGATTTGTTGTTAGTTTGGTGTAGTTTGCTTTGGGGTGGTTGGGCCTGTATTGTTGGATTTGTTGTGTTTTTGAGTTCCTGAGGGTTGTATGTGATTGTTGTGGTTGAGGGTTGTTGTTGTTGTTGGGGGCTGTTGTGGTTTCTTGGTGTGGTTGTGAGTTGTTGAGGGTTGATGTTGTTGCTGGGGGCTGTTGTGATTTCTTGAGGTTGTTAGTGGGTGTTTGTGTTGCCTTTTTGTGTTGCTGGTAATTGTTTGTGCATTGGCCTTTTGTTGTGTTGCTGAGTTTTTGTTGTTATATGTGAGGTTGTGGTTGTGTTCCTTGTTGTTGTTGTGGTCCTTGGTTGTTGTGTTGTTGTTGGGTTGTAGTCCTTGGTTGTTGTGTTATTGGTTGTGGGTTGTGGTTCTTGGTTGTTGTTGTTGGTATTTCTGTGACCTCGACCGGACAGCACAGGATAGCTCGAAGTATCTGGATTGGTGGAGTTGGTAAGTACATGTGTTTGTGTTTTTTTTGTTTTTTTTCTGTGTGTAGGTATAGTTCAATTGTCCTGCTGTATTCTGAAGTGTAAAGTAGAAAGTGTGACTGGGGTGAGTTGGGCAGCTGGACTGATTACGTATATGTGGGGGGGATTCTGCAGCTTGTGTTTTGAGCTTGTGATTCCGCCATACCTCAAGAGCTGGGTGAGTTACATATGACTTGTTGAGCATCCACTTTGGGATCCAAGGAAAAGGAGCCTATAGGCAATGTCCCAAGGTAAAAGGAGATGGATGCAATAGACAGACCAATGACCATGGCCTCCAGAGATCTTGCCCAAAATGTACTGGTGCCCTACAGGAAGTTGCAGGGTACACTCGTCAGATAATCTCCCCAGTCAGAGAAATGACCACTTGGACACCATTTCTCAGTCAACTTGAAGCTAACGAACGAGTCGTTGGAATTGGGTTGAAAGACCAGTTTACAGAGGCAACAAAGGTGTCACATTGTCACTGATCCATCTCACTGATCTCCTTCGAAACATGTAGAACACGTGGGCAGATCAGGACAGAGCCAACTTCAGGAAGTCAAGAAAAGGAATAAAGTCAGCTTCTTCAGAGGTTGAACGAATTACGGAAGTCCAGGTGCCAAGATCATCTGTCCTTATCTCCTGAATCCTTGCTTGTGATGTCTGGTTGGCCACTGTACTGAATGTACTTACGCCTGCTTGTGTACTTGCACTGCCATAAAGTAGATGAAAGGACACTAGGCCGTTTTGGTGACCATGGCACTACCATGATATTGTTGCTATCACACTGAGCAATGTCTATCTTGGATCCTGAGACTCTTGAAAGACTGAGAAGAACTGCATTTAAGTTCTGAAAGACTAACAAGAACTGTGTTTAATTCCAAGAAATGAAGTGTAGGAACTTGCTAACCTGGTCAAGGTTCCGAAGAATGAAAATTCCCTAGAGGAGGGTAGTGTAACCATGGCACTAAATTAGTGTCGTTGCTATTAAAGGAGTCCCTATTCAGACGCTGAGGCTCTTGAAATTGCCCTAAGAGCCACACAATATTCTCCCCAAGAGTTGTGGATCAACTGGTAAAGGCAGCAGCAGCAGTAGTTACTGCTTACATCTCCCTCTCCTCACAGGAGGAGTGTAACTACATCAAGTCAAAAGAAATGGAACTCCTAGACACCACTTCTTGACTGAGTAGGACCAAGAACAAATTGTCAGAACTATAGCTTACAGGTGTTGTTGATAGCTATATCTGTTCAGATAGCAAACTAGCCTCCCTTTCCTAGAGAGAGGAATGGTTTACTATTGAAAGGTATATTTATGTAGAATATAAAATGCTCTAACAGTAAGGCTACCTCACTCACCTGTATCTGACCAATTCCAGCTTACGATGGATCCCTCTTCTTCTGACCCGTAAGAAGAGAAGAAAGGGAAAAGGAAAAACAAGAGAGAAAAGCCATCTCAATCATTCTCATTTTCATACCTCATCTTAGGCAAGATAAAAACTGTCATGCTAGGGGCACTGGATAAGCTACACAACTTATTGAGCAGCCACCACCAGACCTAAGAAAGAAAAGTGTCCAAGGACCTGTGGGCAACGTCCCCCATGTAAAAGGAATTGATAGGGGTTTTGGCCAAGCCAAAAACCAGCATTCAAAATCCTATGAACAGATAAGTTCTTGAATGTCAAAGAGGAGCGTAGTCCTCTAATGTGTGCTCTTGGATGCACAGTAGGCAGTAGAAACTGATGAGGAGGATTAGGCATGCTTATCACCCCATGTAGACAAAAGAAATGGTATTCCTGGACACTTCTTTCGTGACCAAACTTGTCTGTCATACATCCCTCATCCTGGAATGTGTCTGGTTGTCCATTGTGCTGAGTATGCTGCTGCAAACCTGTGCACCCACACTGTCAATAGAATGAGCACCATCAATAGAGGGGATGATAGGACACCAGCACACCCTCCGCCTTGTTAACTAAGAGTAAAAAAGATCTAGGTTTTTGGGGTGCAGAATAGGACAGGTTAGACTAGGTTTAGTTAAAGCTAGGCTATATTAGGTTAAGATCCTAAGCCAACATAGACCCTTAAAGACTAGGTAATTATCCTCTAGATGATGCTATGAAACAAGAAGACCCAGGATATTGAGACACAGATGTGGCAAGCTTAGACTACAACTAGTTAGGCTTGAATATTCAAGTACCTAACCCAACCTAGTCCCTTGCAGAACAGGAGACTACCTCCTGGTTGATGTCATTAGACAAGAAACTCCAGGATAATGAAATGCAGGACAGGTAAGATTAGACTAGAACTGGTTAGACTAGGCTAAGTTAGGTAAGTACCCAACTTAACCTAACCCAACCTGACATCTTGAAGTGAATGTGAATGCCCTTCAGTTGATGTTTTGAAGCCCAAAGTATCTCTGGAAGGGAAGTGTGTACAACACCCCAATGGGAAAGTCGTCTCATTATTAGGCTAAGTCCTCTTACCTCTCTGAGAGAGGATGGGAAGGTCAGGACTCCCCTTTTTAGCTTATAGAAATATTCTTCACCCATGTGGTAAGAAGAGTATTGCAGAAGAGAACACTAAGGCTGTTGTATTGGGGAGTAGGCCTGATTTGTAGATCTATGGGGTTAGAAAAAAATTCTGATTATACTAGGAAAAACCTTGTACGATCAAAATAGACTGACTCCTGTTTCGGAAGCCATGGGCAGTATGGTTCTACAGAACTTCACTGTAATTACTTTGGCTCCAGGGGTCGAAGGTTAATATTAATGCAGAACAATCAAGAGTCAATATTCAAATCTGAACAATGAAACAAGATTCTTCTTACCGGAAAAGTGTCGAAGTCTCTGGCTGAACACAATAGAAAGACTGTCAATTCTCACAATAACAACTGTATGGGTCTGATTGAAGAAATTCAATTGATCATAAGAAAGACCTTGTCAACTTATGTTATGAAGGTCACAAAAGTTGGCAGAACCATTCTGTACACTTGTAAAGAGATGGTATGGTAACATCCATTGGTTATTACCTACGTCATCGAATGGCATTGCACAGACAGTGTTGATAACTCGTACATGGTTGTTACCGCATAATGGTCATTCTGTTTCACATTCTCCTAAGAGAAACCATGACCACTGCTCGAATTCAGGTGGACCTGAACGAAACTCAGACAGCTGTGGATGTGATTCACATGTTTGTGATCATGACAGACACAGCCGTGTACATGACGCATGGGCCATGGGCAATATGCACACGGTCGTGGGGATGATTTGGACGATTGTGGATGTGATTTGGACAGGTGTTAACATGATATGGATGGTTGTGGATGTGATTCGACACCATTCTAGATGTCCACTAGTTTTATCAATGTTCTTCACTCGACAAAATGAACAAGGCAGTGACTGGAAGGTAATCAGTGCTTCAACTTGGCATGGCCGTAGGCCATCCCATTCTCTTCTTAGCCTTTCACGTGAATGAGGTCGATGGTCCATCCCTAGACACACCATCTTGATATAACTTCCACACCCTCCAATGTGATGATGTGTCAATATACAGCTGTACATCAGTGTTGTCACGTCAAAACTCAAATGACATATCCGATCTCTCCAATGAGAACAAGAACATAAGAGACTATGAGATGCTAAGGAGCAAGGACGACTGGAAGACTAACTGCACATATGTGCATGTCTTCACGGACTCGAACGTGCAACAGGGGATGGTAGTGAAAGCTGGATTGACGACCAGAGGGCCTTCTGGTAGAGGGTGTTCTGGAAGGACGGGCAATCAATAATGTGACATGGACCTAGGTTAAAAACATGTCCACAGTCATGCAGAGTGTTTGAAGTCTGTCATAGGAATGCAGACCCAAAGGTAATCAGCTGAACTTCTGAAGCCTTCACTGCCCCAGAGTCTAATAGGAACCTTGCCATCCTTCCTATGAACACGAAAAGAGGGATCGGGAAAGACAACACTGCTGTAGATTTGCCAATCATCAATTTCTCCTTGGTCCTGGAGAGCATGTCAGGCCCAATGCACTGTCAAGATCTTGCAACATGAACTTCCGTATTGAAGGCAATGGGTAAAAACTCGTTATTTAAGCAAGAAGAATCTCCATATGAACTTAATACAAAACCCTCAACTGGAAACACAAAAAACCTGTCTTGTGTCGATCCCTTCCATCTACACATCTGAAAGATTAAAACAATACAACATTCCAAGAAACGTGTAGTCTACAAGAGAAGATGTTGTGTGTTTAAGAAAACAGAATACACAAAACAAATGATAAAATTATGTGAATATATCATTATGTATTGATACAGAAGAATATGATGAAATGTTTCAATATATCAATATACACATGGTATAAACAGAAGCATCCAAACACAGAATAGAAAGCCGAAGGGCAGAACAGAGAAGGAATGCACATCTCATCGAGACTGGCAAAGAGTAAACTGCATTAATTTGAGTGAACTCCGACTTGGTAGGAAGTACTTCCAACCCTACCTTCAGTAACTGTTACCATAACCACCTTGCGAAAAGTGTAACGGCCATATTTCCAGCTCGCTCAAAATTAAACTCATAAGTAAAGACAGGGTTTGTATTCATGTAGGAACAAATTAGTGTTGAAATAATTAATCAAAAGTTAAATCTCACAGAAAAAAAATTAATTATTTCTTTTGGTTGTCAGTATCTATCCGGATAGGACAAATTATTCATACCATTTTCTTGAGCATCTTGAGCTCTGTAAGCATGCTTTTATCTTTAGCTCGGTGACGTATTTGGGAACCAGCAACAATTGCCAAGGCATTAAGAAAATGGCGCCCCCTCTCTCCCTCTTCCACCCTCTGTACACCATCTGGAAGACCAAACACCTGTGGACGTTCTAATCCAGTGACCACCTGAAAAGTAACAATCATTTTCTTAATTAGCTAAATAGTTTGTCTCCTCTATTCCCTGTTTACTTATAATATACATCTATACTATGTTACAATTCGCTTGTCTTCATGTAAAGCTACACTACCAAAACTTATTCTTATTACACTGTATAATTCAACTTACCAAAACAAATTCTTGAAGATCATCAAGCCTGTCAATTGTCTCTGGGAAAAGTCTGGACAATCCTGCTTCATCATTGTCCTCTCCTTCTCCAGTAGGTTTATCATCCGATGATCCATCTTCATGTGAAGAATCAGAGCCTCCTTCACCTTTTTCTTTCTCAGGGATTTTGAAAGATATAGCAAAGATTTCTTTGAGAATGCTGCTGATTACTAACTGATCCTCAGCACTAAGGACTCTACCTCCATAAAACACATGACTGACGAGGTATTCGAGGAGCTCCAGGTCTACCATGTGACCATCAGCAATGCTGCACTGTTGGTGAAAATTAAACTCATTCTATATGCTACTTCTCTACAGGTTGTGATGACATACCCTTTTTACGAAAATGTTAATGATAACACTGAAAAGTTATATCCAGGTGACCAGCTTTCATCATAACAAACTTAATAAATGTGTGTCAGATTGAATTACTACTGAAAAGAAATCTACCATCAAAAAGTTATTTGACTGGAAATTATGTGGAAAATATATAAAATGTAAAGAGTATGGAAAATAAATTAAGAGTGAATAACAGATGTGTTTGCCAGCTAGAAGCATTAGCACTGTGTGAAAACAAGTCTCAAGGATGATAACAATTCTACTAAAATCATTTATATCTAATGCTCATACACTATTAAACAACATTATTTTAGGTCTCAGCCCTATTAATGGTACATTCTAGCAGCATACAACTTTTAATCCATTAACCCAAAAAATAAAGTAGTTATTTCTAGTGAAGCAATCAGCTTCACACATGCCGTCTAGAAACAAACTCTCAACTGTACAAACAAAATATTTTCAAGTAAGTTGGTCCTCGACTTACAGCGATCTTACGGCACTGTAATTAGATGCAATATCAAGTTACAGCGCCAAAACTCAAGTTGCAGCACCGTTAGAGCACCAAATGGCACAAAACAGACTTACTGCAGAAATTAACTTGCAGCATGGCTCTGGAGTGGATACCCTACCATGAGTCAAGGATGCATTGTAATTTATATTTTTCTAATGTATGCAAACCCCTGACTTATATGAAGAAGTATTCCTCAGCGTGAGTGGGAGGCAGCCCCATAGAAGAAGAAAGGGAGAAGGCAGCAGACGACGAAGCCGCAGAAGGTGACGACACCTTACAGGATCCCTACTTCAATTTCCTCTTTGACATCTTTTTCAGGATGGCGGTCAGGTCCCCCATCCAAGAGGAAACACCAGAAACCATGGGAACAGTCAGGGCAGCAGGAGCGGCCCAGGAGCGTCAGAACAACAGGAGTGGCAACATAAACAACCAGGGCAGGAGGCACAGCAGGAACAGCCTGGTCAACAGAACAGAAGGAGCCGCCAGGCCAACTGGGGCAACCAGTACAGGAAGCACGGCAGGAGCAGTCGTGACCAAGGGTACCACAGGAGACAGAGACATTGCATACTGGGGTGCCAGAGGATGAACAGCAGTCTGGTCCACCACCACTGGGGTCATCAAAGTTATAAAATGCATTGACACTGGCATGGGGACCTTCACAAATGCTGTCATGATTACAGCGGTTGTCATCAGGATGGCTGCAGCATGTGTGGCCACCAGGAAACTCCTTAGGTGCGCCAAGATACCCTGCACAGATGGAGAACCTCGATGAAATCTACACTTCCTGGAGCTCGGCTGCCAAACCTGAAAAAGCAAGCAAAGTTAAGTGAATAGAGGGAGACTCCTCTCACTAAGAGGGAAATGTTTTCCCCTCAGAGAGAGTGGAGGCCCCCAGGAAGTCGTCTTGATCACCTGCTCCCACCTGACGATCTTTAACCAATGAATCAAGTGAAGATGATGTAGAAGAGACAGCCAGAACAGAAAGGGAAGTTTACCAGGTGGGAGAAATGAGAAAGAAGAGTTAGCTACCAAGGGCACAGTTGGAGATGTATATATTTCTGATGATGCCTTGGGAGCCTTCCTCCTATACTGTTTCCTCCTAGTTAACTTCGCCAATTTCTAAGGTGACCAAGTACAACACTCAGCATAAGGAGATTGAGATTACAATTATTATTTTTGATGTATGTACTTTCCTTTGTCAGAATACCTTTTATGCTTTAAATATGTACTTGCTAAATATATGTGTACATAAATATAGTTGTAATCTATTGGTCTCTTCTTTTTGTAGTTTTGTGTAAAATATATATATTTGTATAATTTTGTAATTCTCATATCCCCGAAGGGGTCGATAGAATAAAATTTGCCTTTTCCTTTGCCTTTGCCTTTACCCTCTACAAGTAGTGCAGAGGACATGAGGGTCAACACTGATTGGAGACCAGAAGCTGGTACAACCCTTGCCACCAACATCAGGGCATACATGCTGGGTGGCATCATTCCAAACAGGATTAGATGATTCTTGAGTTTGCATACTCATTAACAGCATACTCAATATCAAACACACACAAACATACACAAGTGCAATCAAAAACAAGAAAGATCCCACCAGGAAAACAGCGAAACCTCAATCAGGGCAGAAAGTTACCATATACGTCTGCATCACACAAAGGCCAATAGCAAATTGGGATGTTTACATCTAGACAGGCCAGTCTCCCGCTTACCGGATGGTAGTTAACTGCCTACCCACCTTGTTCGAAAGTTTAACAGCCATTTCCAGCTTCGCTGAAAGTAATTCCTAATGTAAAGGAAGGAGGGTTTATATATGAGAGGGGAAATACCCCTCACTCACCTGCTATCACCAAGCATTTTTTTGCTCAGCATAAAAGACAAAGTGCTGTGGTTAAGGTGAGAACTATGATGAAAAGTCTCTTGTTTGTATACCTATGAATAATACGAATTCCTTTGAAGTTTATTATTTATTCTTAGGGGAGAAAATCAGCACTTTTCATATAAAAAAAACTCACTACTTCAGTGAAACCCACCCAGAAATCTTACATTCCCAGTCACAGCACTAAGCATGGAAGCAGTGACTCTACGCTCCCACTTGGCCTAGCATAGAGATTACAATGTAATGGGGTCCTGAACACAGATATAAAAGCCTAGATGCCGCATCGGCCGCTAGCTGAATAGGCTGGCGCACGTCATCAGGTTCGCCATCTTGGCGCGGTAATTCAAACACTGCAGCAGGCTGCAGTATATGACGTTTTTTCGCCACTATTCGATGATGTTTTTTCGTCACTATTCGCTTAATATTGCACGGATTTTCTTGTCTGATGGCTCGTTACAAAGCTTACATAATTCCCTACAAGGATCTCATAAAATAAAGTTGTTCCTTATTGTTTGAAAGTTAACTTGCAATGACTTTGTTTTAACAGGTAGGGGGAAGGGGGCTAGTTGTACACAAATGTTAATATTTACCCATAACTATTGCTGTAAACAATAATTTGAAATGCTGTGATAAGACAGATTACTAAAGTAGGCCTTCAGCTATGGATCTGTGCAGCTTAAGTAAAATGTTTGTCTCTCGAAGTGCTCTGTTAAAAATTCCCCCAATATAATTTTTGGCACAGGCCTACAAGTTTAGGTCATAAAACTGTAGGGTTGGGCCTAACATAAACTACAGTAGGCCCTAGAATAACTAGGATTTCTGTGTTATCTAGCCTTTGCATCTCTGCCTGCTCTTTTGAGCCTGGGGAGGGGGGTTCTTCCAATTTTTTGGAACGGGATGGTCCTCAGTGAATTCTGACCTCTAGACCTGGCTTTGGAAAATTTAAGGGGGATCAAGAGACCTCGTCTAGTGGCAAAAGTGACCTATCTCTAGACCTAATTTTATATGGTGAAATAATTATATAGAACTTAAATTTTTCACAAAACTACCTTTAATTTGCTCAGACTAGGATATATCATTATGGCAAGCATTAACAGTTCAATATAGCTCATCTCTAGACCTGTGTTGTCAAGGACCCATCAATTATTATACATTATTTAGGATAAGGGCCTGGGTCATCTCTATATTTCTATCCTTCCAGAAGGGGACCCATCTCTAGACCAAAATTGCCAAAATGAGCCAATCCTGACGAACACCCCCGTATACCCGGTCATAGTACCCCCCTCCCCTCCTCCCCCCGAGCCTTTCAGCCTAGGCCACAATCATAAGGCCAGTCTAATTTTTTTTCAGCTAACTATTCATTGGTTTGGTCAGGCCTGTAAATTTAAAGCTATGGGTGGCCTTATGGGTCATTAAGCCTATACTTTGAAGTAACAACTCTCAAAATGTATTGAACAATGATTTATTTTCCTGATATTTGTATTAGTATTAAATGGTCACCATCCCATCCTGCACTTCCTGTAAGGATTTATAAAATACTATATCAACCCCCTGAAAATAATGTGCTAGATCTGCTAGTTATTGTAAGCTCAACATAAAGCCATAACTTACAACTTGAAGATGCACTGGGAAGTCAAATATTGAGGGCACCACCCCTGACCTGAGGCGGACAATCTGGCTCATGCGGTCAAAGTCCTGCTCTGTAAAGTGACTGTTACAGAGAACTGAATGGCTGCTAGCATGGAACCCTTCTCTCCGCAGTGCAACTACCCATCTCCTCTGAAGCGCCTTTTCATTTGGAAATCTACAGATTAATAACAATACATGTACAAAAATCACATATATCCGCAGAACTTTAGTTGCACTGACCTTGAAAGTGTGAAACTTAAACTTTAACATGATAGACAGAGAGCTGAGCAGAAAACATTCTAAAACCGCTCTGTATTATTGCTTGTATTACTGCTACAACATATATAAAGAAACAGAGACCCTAGCAGATGGACAGACTACATTCTGGCGATTAAAATGATGTATGACAACCCTAGTTTTCTATCAGAACAGGAAAGATAACCCGGAATTAACCATAACTACTTTTGCAACATTCAATTACATTGCAGAGATAGGGCTGTTGCTGCTGTTCTCGACAAAAAATGAGATTGTATACATACTACAATAAACTTACTTATGAAATGTGATGCCCTGCTCTCGGCTACATAAATTTCGTATGTTGTTACAGCCAAATGCAGCACAATATTGAGGCACTTTAGAAAAAACCACGTCTGAAACCACCTGTATATGATTACCGCGCCATGATGGCGGACCTGATGACGTATGTCCGGCCAGCCGATGCGTCATCTAGGCTTTTATATCTGTGGTCCTGAACCTGAGTTAGTCAGAAGTCTCAATCAAGTGAAAAATCCTCAGAGAACCAAGTGGGATCCCCATGAGGATTATGCTATAAAGTGGATGGATACCACACCCCCCACCCCCCGACGAATGGCTAAATTTCGTGAATACTTAAAACCCCTCTAAAAAGGCTTAGAATTGCCTATTTTGATAGTTCAAACACAAGAAACCCATATAAAAATGCTTAGGCCTGAGTATTTTAAGTGTTATCATAAAAAGTGCATTTAGTCACAAAAATTATGTGAAAATACAGTACATTGTGAATATTTCTCAGTGGAAAATACCACAAATAGGTGAATTTTCCGCAATTAGTAATGTGTACTATGTATGTTCCACAGAAAAATCTGTGAATCAATGAGTCCACGAATACCAGGGTTCGAATATATGCCTTGGCTGTTGCCCCCTTCCCACCTTCTTAAGTGTATCTGCTGAGGTTATGACTTAGCATGAGTAGCCACTTGCAGCTGTGTTTGGTGCATAATGTGGAATAAGAGAGGAAGTAAAGAAAAACACAAGGCACAGACGCCTCTTATCAGTTCCACCAGAAAGGTCCCACAGAGGAGAAAACGAAAGCTCTCATATCCCTCATCAGAAACTGAAGAGTTCTCGGTTTCTGCCACAAACCCAATAACTCACAAGAAAAAAGGATTTCAACTAACTCACTAGAAAAAGAGATTTCAACCCATAGAGAATCAGACAGAAAGGCTTTGTTACTTCCTACTGGGTAATAGGAAGACAGTCTTAAGTGTGAGATCTTAATCCAAAGCTTCCCTCAAGGGCTGTCAGGAACCTCATTTGGGCTACAGAGGATGAAATTAATGTCCAACCCTGGAGGCTGAACCCTCAAAAAGGACAAAACTATTGAAACTAAGGGAGAGGGTAGCAAGGTAATAGGGGTGCCTCCATCACACGCTGGAGACTCAGAGTACCAAGCAATGACTATCTGCAGGAGACACAATCCGGAGACTCCATACACAGAACAAGACAACAGTGGTGAATACATCACTTATAGGTGTACAAATGAATTAGGAAGATACTGCACTCCTTCCACATGCATGCTTTTGGAACCCCAGTGTAAGATCAGTACCACCTATACTAGTCAGTGGTGTACCATGAGTCATAGATAACTGGTGCAGGGAGTGGAGTTCCAGTCTTTGTTCATCCCGTGTTGCTGATCTTTACAAAGCAGTAACAGTGGGGATCCACTTAAACAGAGGGCATGAAGAGCCACATAAACTTAGCATTTCTCTCATTATTCACACTATTCATCTATGGTAACGTTAATAAATCATTCAAAATAAAAACACAAAACCAAGTTTTAACTTTGCAATCAGCATGAGCACAGTAAGACATCCTTAGCAAGATACTAACAACATCCAATGAAATAGTACTTAATAATGGCACGTGAGTGGGGCTATTCCCCCACTCACCTCTCTAACCACTTGTGAACTATTTTACCACCAAGTTTTAAAAAAACCGATTCCAGCTTGCACTGAGAAACACTCCTACGTAAAAGGCAACTGACTTGTGTGTATTTGATATATTTCTGTAGGATTAATTAACCTGTTAACCAGAGCAAATATCACATTTGTGGAGAATATAGTTTGAGGTTTCGTGACTAAACTGTGATGTTCAAGGTAACAAACTACTCACAGCACCTTGAAGGACGACAGTAACTTCATACTCACCGTCACCACATTCATTGCCAAGCTCAAATCAGTCATGGTAAAGGATGGAGTAGATGCCCAAGCCAAGTGGCCATGACGACCTCTTTCGCTAACAATGGTATGGAAGATGGAGAGGCCATGCAGGAGTCGGTAGGTAGTAGACTCATCATCGGGCTCAAATTCCTGTTGCAGTTTATACAGTTCAAGCTTGATGAGGAACAGTTCGATTGACATTTTCCACACAAATGTCAAACAAATCTATGTAACTAAAGATTCAAAAGATTTCATATTATGAAACACACAGCATGAGTTATGAATGTCTTTAAAAGTTTAATAAAAGTACTAACTTCTTCATCGAAATACAAGGATTGAGCCTGTCTGATAAGAGCTAAATTGGCTTCCTTTAGGGCCAGATGAGCATCACCAGGGTTGTCCACATAGACCTTTTCTACTGCACGCAACAAGGACACTGGAAACTGCAGTAAAATCAAAGAAAAGTCATTAACCTAGCTCAAAAAAAGATAATAAAGAATGTTTTAGTAATCAAATTTTTTATTGTCTGTATTATAAGGTTAAAATATACTTGAACATTTGGGTTATTATCAGTTTACAGATACAGTGCATGAATTATAATCAACTTATACCTCAGTGTATGTATAAAATTTTGTATACAGATAATCATTATGGAAATATAACAATACATTAATTATTTTTTAGATTCAAAACCTGACAGAGAAAAGAATTCAAACAAACTGAATACAAACTGATCATAACAAAGACAAAATTAAACCAATTTCATCTACCTTACTTAACTTAGAATCCTTTTACCTCATCAACAGGTTCCGTAGTAAGAATGAGCCTGAAGTTTGGATTTAAAGCCCCACTAGCACTGCGAGAACTTGTGTTGACACCAGCACTGATAGTGTTGATCATGTTAGCCAGAAAGGGTAACCATCCTAATGCATGATGAAGATTTTCTAAGACAATCCATCCTCCTTCCTTAACACCAAGACGTACAGCTTCTTCGGCTACACTTGACTTTAAGAACAATTAGAGTATTTTAGTTCTGCTGCTGGATATTTTAATGAATTAAAGTAATGATTAGAGACCTTATTAAGAATGTAAGGTAATTAAGACTAGAAGCCTTAAACCTAAATTCTGTGTGAGGACACCACTCTCTACATGAAACCATACCTACTTGTAACCAGTATGTTTGCAAGTGGTCCAAGAAAAAAAATCTTGTATAAAAAATGAAAGTTGGAGGCAAGGGACTTACTTGACCTTGACCTAAGGAAACATTTTTGACTGGAACCTCAGGGTTTTTGGATGCCAGGAGCATCACCTCCTCCAATGCATCAACCCCAGGGGAAGTCACCAGCAAGAGGGGTTCTGGGGGACGAGCGATTGCCGGAGTTCGTGCACCTGTTTTGATAAGAACAGGAGATTCTAGGAGCCTGTTGAGGTCAGGTGGTGGTGGACTTGAGAATTCCTCGCCAAGAACTTCATCTATGATCAGCTTCACACACCAAGTTACCTACAATCATGGTTACAGCATGAGACAGAAAATAATAATAAATTATCATATTATAAGAACGTTTAAAGTAGGTTACCCCTCTACAAATCCTCAGCTTATAAAACTTACAAAGAAAGGATAGATACAAAGTTTATGTGCCAATATGTGAACAGGACTGTTAGTGAAGGTCCATTTGCTATGGTCAACGCTTTGGCCCTGCAAACTGGGTCAAGGTGGATGACATTATTATTTATTATTATTATGCACATTAAACTGTCTGGCTATCTTTCATAAAATAACTATTTGTATGTGAATGCAATATGGAAAATGTAAGAGAAAAGTGTATATGAACAAATGGCAAATTTTAAATATATTTTTATTTTTTATAACTAACACACCTGTAGTCTTAATGTATATGGGCCATCTCAAGCCACCCCTCATTTAGTTACTGGACTAGAGGAAACTAACGCACTGTAGCCCAGATGGGTTAAGGCAGGTCGGCTGTACCTTCCTCCTTTCCTCCATCTTGGCTACCTCCCATTGCCACCAATATCCTTGTACCTTTTTTTTTACTGGACTCCAGCAGACACTAGAGAATTCTCCCTTACATTAAGACCACACAGGTTTGTTAGTTATGAAAAATACAATTTTTTTTTAATTTGTCCTTTCTGTGATTATTCCATCTTAGATTTGTTAAAAATAATTGAATAATTGAAGGAATCAGAGTAATCACATTATACCTTCTTCTCTCAGTGTGGATTTTTCACTTGAAATTACCATAGCAATACATAATACATATACAACCTGAAAGAAGCAAATATAAAATATATTAATGTATAAAATTAGATAAAACAAAAAGTAACATTAAAAGTAACTACTAGAAGGTGCTCGAGATCACCACAGCCGAAAAGATTGACATAAGCATATTTCACGATACAGTTAACCCTTGTATTCGCGGTCTTACGAACCGCGAACTCACCTATTCACTGATTTTTCTGCTGACCCGATCTTTAAGTTATTCACGAAAAATTCAGCAATTTGCAGACTTTTGCGTTGATAAATTTTCACTAATTAGTGTATTTTGAAATTACTGTCATGATTGAATACATTTTATAAAACAAAAATTATTTACTAATTTTCAACTTTAATATTAAAATTTAATACTAATTTTCAAATAGTATTAAAGTTTAATAAAAATTATATTAGCAAAAATTAATAATCTCTCTCTCTCTCTCTCTCTCTCTCTCTCTCTCTCTCTCTCTCTCTGAGATAAATGTTTATGATATACTAATTTTCAAATATTAATATTAAAGTAAACAAAATCAATATTAATTCATTAGGGAAAATGCTATTATGAATTAGTAAGATTTTAGTTTATAAATTAATAAATTATGTAAAACAAAGGAATCCCCAATCTTTTTCTGAGAGACTCTGAGAAAGGGGGTAAGGGTGAGCCTGCAAAAATGTCAAGAAACCTGACAGGAACGGTGGAAATGGTCAGTGTTGCCCACTTATAGGGTCCAAGTGTTGCCAGCTTGGCAGTCAAAGGATACACTGAAAAATCTGAAGATACATACTGCTAATTTGAGTTCATGGTGTTTTAAAAATGGTAGTAAATGTAATACATCTTTATTTTTTGTCAGGTGCTAGTAGAGAGAAATTCATTAACTTTCCTGAGAGATTAAAGAGATAACTCTCTCTCTCTCTCTCTCACTTGCCCGGCACAAGACATGTCACAGTGGTGACACCCTCTCTCTTTTGGCTGGCGGAGGTTAGAAGCATGTATATATATATATATATATATATATATATATATATATATATATATATATATATATATATATATATATATATATATATACATACATTTAAGGTGCCAATGTTTAAGCTGACTTTGAAATCATATTAATAATATAATTTCAATTATTAATACAGCAATAGGATAATAATTTAATAATTTGATGTAGGATATTGTTTAAGGTATACATTTGGTATCTGAACTTTCAAGATAGGCAGTTATAAGCATTTTTAAAGGGGTTCTAAGAATTCGCTGATTTTAACTTTCGCAGGAGTCTGGTGCGAATCCCCGCAAATACCAGGGTCCACTGTACACTGACCAATACCTCAAACTGGTGAATTTCCATTAAAGCCATATTGCCCAACACTTATAAACTGTCAAAAAATAATAAAAACCGGACTCACAAGGCATTCAAATTAAAACCTTACCTTATCAGGTCTGAGTATGGCTACTAGAATCAGCCAGGGAATGTGCTCCACGTGTTGCCACCGTTGTGGGAGAGCAGATTTATCAGGCGCACCAACACTAAGAAGATTCAGCCAAATTTCTTCATCTTGCTCCAGGCTCTCTGATAAACCTGTTGCATAAAAATGCTATAAAATGGAATGTCATTCTTGGCTGCTTCAGTTTTCAATATATTCTTAAGGTAATTAAAAAACATTTGATTCTTTGGAGCTGAGCTGCAAAGGCAATCTGCATGATACAATTTTGGGTGTATTCTAATATTACATACATAAAAAACCTGTAATGTAGATCTGCAAACTAAGAATATCAAGTATCTGCACACATAAAAAGGGTATTAAGCTTCAATTTTATCCCTTTTTTACTCTGTTTGGCTCTGTAACTATTACCAATTTTTTTTAAAGTAAACAGCGTCAGCACCGTGGGGGAGTTATGCTACCAGATCACCCTATGGAAGGTTTTGCAGTGTCATATCCTCTTTCTTTCATCTTACTCTCCACCCTCTCCTAACGATTGCTTCATAGTGCAACTGCGAAGTTTTCCTCCTGTTATACCTGTAAAATCTATTTTTCTCTCAACTTCCCTTTCAGTGATGAATTACCTCATAGGCCTCTGAGTTTGGCATTTGGCCTAAATCTTATAGTCAGTCTCTTTCCATTCTAAAATTAGACAGTGAATTTATTTTTCTCAATAAGATCTATACAAAAGCAAAGGTTTTGTTTTTAAGAAATTGTCAAGTAATTTTCTTTTAAGACAATTGCCATTAAAAAGTTGGATCTGCAAAACAAAAAATATATTTTGTATGGCATCTCAGTTTTGCACAGACTCAAATTATTAGTACTGTTAAGTTCACAAGCTTTGCTTCCGAAATCTACCTCAGCCAGCAGCTTTGACAGCCAGTCACCACCTTTTGGACCTAGCTTCCTTCCAGATGACAATATACTCACCATCAGCCCCAAACCACTGTCCCTTTCTTTGCTGGGTCTCACAGGCCTCCACACACTCCTGTGGGAGTTTCCAAATGTCTTCAGGCCAGAATGCATATATACAGTCTCCCAAGATCCCAACAAAGCATGGCACATATATATCCCTTGTCACCCTATCTTAGTTCAGTCTATAACAAAATCACCTCTGTTCTGCAGAAACCTAGTACCTTATTAGTATCTTAGTAATGCTGTGGAATAGTTACATATTTTGTTATAATAAAAGTTATCTTTAAAATGTCTATGTATATAAACTGCACTGTATATCTTTTGTCATTTATATATTGCACTTCTTGGTTATCTGTATACCATATCAGCACTGACAAATGATTTATTCTAGTAATCAATAAGTGGGGAAGGTTTGAAAAATAAATTTCTTAATTTTTTATTCTTTTCAGAAGGGAACTATGAAAAGCTTGGGAGCTTTGCTGCCAACACTGGCTCAGCCACCAGCTTTGGCAGCCAATCACAAAGCTACTACCACAGTCACATAATTGCTTGGTCAACCTCTGAGAATAAATCAAGTCTTATCCCAAGATCCTGTGTTGTCCTTTTCCTTTACAGAACTACAATGGACCTCCACCTATTTGCAGTTCCGGATTTGTGGCTTCACCTATTCACGTATTCTTCCGTGGAACATATATATAAAAGGCACCGGACAAATATATAAGTGGATATATATTAAGATAAATGAGATCGACAACCTTAGTGCTTGGTGTTTTGGAGACCGGTGCAAAGAGCAGCGAATTCCTTAGACGCTCACGTCCGTTCGCACCAGAGAGACCACAAGCCGGCAAATGACCTAAATGGTGAAGAATCAGATGCTCATGACGTCACAAGAAAAGGTTACGTGAGGTCACCAATATGTGCCCTAGATAAGACATGTACATGGGATATGGAAAATACACGTACATCGAAAAGAATAGACTAGCATGCATACATTCGTGCGTAAGTGCATATGTCCATGAGCGCAAAGGAGATCAGACATAACCCCAATTTGGGACCTTATCGATTAATTAGACAAGAATCTGTCAATGATGATCCAAAAACTGGAGGGTGCTAGAAGGTCCATCATAAGGGAAAGTGAAAGAAAGACTTTGAAAAGTTTATATAACGACATTGAGTTCAGCTTCTAGAAAGGGGAAATGTAAGCATTAATCCATTCCACCCATGATGCATTCAGTGTCTGAAAATTGTGGTTTCTTTATTTCAGATGGATTCGGTTGTTGCTACCTAAAAATGAATTCTCTAGACTTTTATATAATGTGTATTGATTAAGACTCATGTGGTTGTCTGACAAGTGAGGATAAAGGGGATAATGATATCCGTGATGATTTCATGGAAGAGTAATGGTGGTTTAATGATTTTCTTGGGATTTTCTTTCATTCCTTTTATTCCATTTTTATGTTAGCTATTTTGGGAAAATAAAGATTATATTTTTGTATAGCGAGGGTTTGAATTTGCCTAAGATTTAATGATTAATTTTCAGCTAGCTACAGGGGTGACAGGTGATGGGAACAAACCAAGGTAGGTCTCACTAGCTGGTAGGAGTTCTCCCCTTTTAATTAAATGGGGTCTTTTGACCCCTTAACATATATATACACAACATTCAAGAAAAATTCACCTACTTGCTGTATTTTTCATAGAGAAATATTCACTAATTACTGTATTTTCATATCATTTTTGTGACTAAATGCATTTTTTGTGATAAATCTATTAAAATGCACAGGTATAAGCATTTTTAGAGGGTTATTTTTGGTGCTTGAAATATCAAAATAAGCAGTTATTAGCATTTTTAGATGGGGTTGTGGTACCCATCCCCATGAATACCAGGGCTCAAGAGTGTGATAAATATGTACCATATCACTGTTAGTAGTACTACCCAATCGAATGTTATCATATCTATATCTATGATCAGCCACACATTACCTATCTCTATTCATGCCAAGATATGGGCGTCAACACCAGTTGCCCTGGACCCACCATGCAATGAAGACTGTTGTAATAAACCATTGACATGGGAATGGTGCCTCTTACTTACCTTGCATAGTGACAGACTATTACTTATGCAGGATGTCAGGGTTCCATACAAGATCACTGAAATCCACCCCTAGTTTAAGAAAACCAACAGACACCAGAAGAAGAACCAGCGATGGAGCAATGTTGGATCTAAACACATTAGTGCAGACATTAGGTATGGGCATACGAGCAGGTGGGATTAATTCAGCACAAGGCAGGGGGAACAGCAAGTTTCCCCACAATGAGGCAGTAATGAATATCAGGCAACTCTGCAAAGACAAACGGCAAAGTGCAATAGATGCCCAATTCTATCTTGGAATGCTCTAGGGGTAGAGGACACCTTTGATATCCTAAAGAAAATATCCACGAGGACAGCAAACATTGCAGTTGTGTGGGATAAGTTCTTCACAGGAAGACAGAGAGAAGAAGAAATGGCAAAGGAATACATCCACTGGTGCCAACGGGTAGCCATTGAGTGTGCATTTGCATGTCCCAGTTGCAGAGAGGATTTATATGAATATGTGTTGGCCTGTAAAATTGTGAGTGGCATATGGAGTCAAAAGTTAAAACAGGATATTTTAAAAAATTCTGGGAAATACAATTCCGTTATTGCAAACATGACAAAATGCGAGGCATTCAGAGAGGCAGCACAGGAATGTTGGGGCCCCATACAGAGATGGCAGTGAAGAGAGTTCAACTTGGTGGGCATCAAAAGGGCTGAGGAATCGGCATTGCCACTGGAAGAAGTAGCAGCAGTGAAAACAAATTACCAGAAAAAAAAGGAAAATGTGGCAAAATCAGCCTCCATGGTAAGAGTGAAACATGAGTTTTGCAGGACTGCGCACCAGAGGGGTTGTGCCAATTGCCCTGCTAGCATGCAGAATGTTTTCACTGGAGAAAAATTTGACATTTCGCCAATCATTCCTATAGGAGCAAGAGTCATATGCCTAGCAAGCACACTGGATGGTACAATAGGCACCATTACTGCCAGCAATGTCGGCAGCAGACGACATCCTATGTGGAAGACGACATTAGTGGATGGGAGGTCTGATTAAGATGTGTTAAATGTTGATGCGTCGTGCACACAACCGACCGTGAATGTCACAGTCTCATGTATTAAAGATAATAAAAGTTGCATATTAGAAGCTGTAGCTGATAATGGGGCTGAGGCATGCATTGCTGGGTCAGTACAGGCATGGAACCTGGGAATTGATATGAAAGACCTAAATAAAGCAGAAGTAAAGCTGCAACATGCAGCAGGAGGTCTGATGGGTGTAATGGGGTGTTGTCAGGTTAACATTAAGTGTGGCAGCATGTCAACAAGTGTGTATGTACGTATTTTGTCAATGGAACATGCAAGCTATTTCTGTCATTAAATGCATGCAAATCATTAGGGTTTGTGGATCCCAATTTTCCCAATCACACAATCTTTAATATTGATGGGAATGAAGTGTTGGGCATAGGAGGGGTTAATGAGAGATCAAATGAGCTGCCATATGAAGGCCCCACAGAGGATAATGTTCCCCTATTTAAGCAAAGGCTAATGAAATGTTTCTCAGGTATAACATTTAATGTAAGTAGAAACCCTTTCCCCTAATGAGCAGCAAACTGCATCACATATACCTGTTGCCAGGTGCTGTGTCACATGCTTACCATACACCAATTACTATCCCTAAGCATTGAGAGAGAGAGGTAAAAAAACTGATAGGCTGTTTTACCGTTGGCATATCCCTGAAGAGACCTCCACTGATGGGGGGACGAACTCGATGAGTACTGAGATGTTAGACTTTTATTAGTGATGGGGGTTGCAATTCTGTATCTCGTCAGCACAATATCCCCCAATCAAATTGGCAAGCTGAGGGGGCCGTGCATTCTGCTGAGCAGATGATAAGGGATAATGTTAGGGGTGACTGTAGCCTAGACACCGATGTCACAGCAAAAGCCCTCATGCAATAAAGAAATACTCTTCTAAGATGTAGACAAGTCCCCAGCACAATTAACTTTGGAGAGGCAGTTATGGGACTCTGTCCCAATGGCGAATGAATTCTTGCTTTTGGATAATCACTGGATGACAACAATACGAGAGAGGAAAGGCTATGGTCAAAACCTCGCAAAAAGAGAAAGAATCTTATGACTTGCACGCACAGCGGTTGCCTTATCTACCTGTAGGCACTGAGGCAACCAATTCCTCATACAGGATGAAGTAAGAAGCGGGACCGATCGGGAGTGGTAATGGAAAGACTCCAATATAGTGTTACATTTATTGATCTCCTCGTCTCCCGAGCATTTATTTAATTTATTTAATTTGTAAAAGAGCAGCCATATTTACCCAAATATCAGCTGATTTTAGGCGGGAACCCAAAGCACGCCAGCCAGAGATAGGAATTTCCTGTTAGAGAGGGGGAATATAGACTCTAGTCAGCTTTAGGGACGTATCCCAAAGGGAAGGGTGTCGGTAGCCAGGTACTTATTAGGCCTATGTCTTAAGCTCCTTTTTCCTGTGAACCCTTTGCTGGCCGTATGTTCTGTTTCCAGGATGCCCTGCTCTTGGGGGGTTAAGCTGACCCCCAACACCCGTGCTACACACCTGCCTTCGACCTCAGTCAGCTCCAGTCGTGACCTCGGACGGATGTCCCAGTGAGCCTTCCATTTAGGCCTACCAAGGCGTTACTGGCGCACCCAGACCTGAGACAAAGCCGACGCCGCATTTCCACAAAGGTCCACTTATTATGGCATCCAGGTACGTCTTGTGAATCAGTCATATTGCCAGTTCTTTCCCTCCTAGTGTCGTAATTACTCCCATTTTCAAAATTCAAACTCCTAATTCTCAAATGAATATTCCTTTGTTCCTCTCACTGCCTCGTGGCTGCTGCCTCCCTTGTGTGATCGTCCCAGACAAATGAAGTCATTGAATATTTAATTTAACGCTAAGAGTTCCTCCCCAGTGTGTTAGACAAGGTGAGTAACTGTAACTTGTGCAAGAACTTTTTGATTATTTTGTGTCTAATCTGGGATTTCTTCCAGATTTCCTGAGTCACGTGTCCAAGTCTTCACGCCCGCAAGTTATGTATTACCGCAAGATAATCTGAATAATTTTGAAAACCAGCTTTTACTTGAATCTCATTTTAGCCAACTATCATCCCCTTATGAGAGATAATATTAGTCCCCGTGTGGACAAGCTGCATTTACTCTTTCTCCAGGCCAGTAAACAGCCTCTTGTAAATAAATGTATGTAAAGTAATTAGCTGAGTTTTCTGGCGACCTCCTCTAGAGTAAATTAACACTATAAATCGTTTTAAGGTAAGTTTCAAGTAATTTATTCTGCATTTTCCCTCAAATATTTTCCTTTACGTATTTGGACCCTTGAGGCCAGGGCTTAAAACATAAAAATAGACAGTATGTAATAAAAATAGACAGGACTGGCAGAATATCGAGGAGAAACTGCTGCCACTTGAAATACATAGCAGCAAAGAGCCAGTGCCTTACAATAGAACCACTCAGGGGAGTGCCACGCACTCAGAACCAGCAGACAGATGCTGTCCACGGCAGCCCACCACCCCTTGATAGACGTAGTTCAAGGCCAACCAAATGCCCAGCTTGGATAAGACTATGAAGATGGATAATAAAGTGCATTTTGTCTGTTAAACATTGTTAAATTTTGCTTCGATCAACATTTCTTCTGCAGGCGATTTGTCATTTTGCTTACTCTTGATTTTTATACTTTCTTTTTGTCTTTACTTTTGACTTTTGATTACACCTGTGTTTTGTAGTAAAGCATAACTTAGGAGGGGATGTGGGATATGCCACTGATAATAATACTATCCAATTGAATGTTATTATATCTATATATGATCAGCCATGCATTTCCTATCTCTGTCTGCACCAAGATATTGGTGCCAATATCAGTTGTCTTGGACCCAACTTTCATGAAGATGCCGTTTTAATAAACCATCAATACAGAAACAGTGCCTCTTACTTACCCTGCCCATAGAGAATCCTATGAATTCTATGAGTAGTACACTAACTTATACTAAAATCTGAAAAATGCTTAAAATTCAATCTTAAGGGTATCGGCCCAGGGGTTGGTGGAAGAGTTTTGACCAAGTTGGCTAAGTTGTTTTTTACATTATCTCAAAGTTAAAGGTGTACTGCACTACCAGACGTAAGATAACACCGATTTGAAGTATTCTATTAGGTAAAAAATGCAATTTTGCAAGTGCAGGTGGGTACTGAAAATTCTGTGGGTCAAGAACTTAGCTTATGCTTTTCTCTTTATTTCCCAAAAATTTGGTTTTTTAATATCTTTTGTTCCATATAGTACATGATATGTTATAGATATGTTTTTCTTTATAAAGACAAGTTGGTTCTGAACTTTTGTTGTTACGGGCTGCTGACTAGTGAGAGCCCATGCTAGCATAAGGCTGGCTTAATCTGACAACGACGACGACGAACTTTTGTTAACAACAAGCACAACTTTGTTACACTCTAGATTTGTAGTGAGTGTTATTATTTTGTCTTTTTGTGTTTATCATCTCTACCAGTGATTTTTTGGGTGCTTTTCTTGGCTTACAAGTGTTATTTAATCATAAATTTGCCTTGCAAGACGTTAGGTCGTCGACGGAAAGCAAGTTCTCATAATATTAGCATATATAATGAAAGCCAAGGAAAGCGCTCAAAAAATCACTGGTACTTGGGTTGTCCGTATAATAAGATTCCCAAGGAGTTGCAGTCTCAAGGAACGCTGTTACGCGGGATCCGACAACACTGGCACGTAGCTTGTTTCCCCCTCTCCCAATCCCCCCTCCCCCCCACCCGGCGAGCTGTCTGCGATGCTCAGCCTTGGCTTGGCAGCTGATAGAGATGGAGCTCCCACTCGCTTCTCCCGCCAGGTGCGAATTAGGCTCTGTAATTCGTTTTTTGTGTGCAAAAAACACTGCACTGGTGGACATTCATTTCCATAACACATTTCAGAACCGGAGAGGAGCTGAAAGAAGAGGTCTTCAGCTACCTTCGCGGAGCGGCGGGAGAGTTCTACGATTCAGGCATAAAGAAGATGGTACACCGCATCCAAAATGCATTGATCTCAATGGTGATTATGTCGAAAAATAGGAAAAAGTCTAAGCTCTCCAAAAATGTATTATTCAATCCCAATAATCATGTTTTTCATTGTGAAAAATCTTTGGCAACCTTCTTCTACGGACAACCCTCGTAAAAGTGATAAACACAAAAAGATGCGATAATGACACTCTCCCGACAAACGCTGTTTGTTGTTGTTGACAAAACTTCAGAATCAGCTAGTCTTTATTTTACATTAGACGGGATAATATCTCTGTAAAAAGAGAGGGAACCAGGTGCCAGCTAGGGTTTTCAAGACAACTTTGAGTGTGACTATAAGACAAACTTTGACTAAGTTTTTCTCAAAACATGGGAGCTCCTAACCTCTGCATGATGCAACTGACTCTCAGCCCCTTAAAGGATGGAGGTGTGTTAATCAGGTAAAACTGAATAAAATGATAATCCCACAGACTAGTAACAGAATGAAATAAACAGTTAACAAAGTGTGCAGTCAAAGAATTCAAGTATGAAATGTATACAGATGAGGATAAACATATACTGTCTTAAAAGAAAACAACTCAATGCCCTAATATATTCTTAAATTTAAAAGGTTAACAAGAATAAAGAATGAGATTTAGATCCAAAGAAAGCATTAGATCAATCTCCTTAAGAACTGAATGCTGTCAGGGTCTTGGGAAAACAAAAGCCAAGAGCATTCTAAATCATACTGGTAGAGAAACAGTCATTGAACACTAGAACTATCCCAAACGACTTATATATGTTACAGGGAACGTGCGAAATGAGGGATTTCACAAAATCCCAAGGGAATGTGTGAAATGACCAATTCGCTTAGGAACATTTGAACCCTGGGGGCTAGTACTAAACACGGTGAAACAGTGGTTCATCCATGCTGTTTCGCCGTTATTTAGTACTAGCCCCTGGGGAGTCAAATGTATTTCGCTGTGTTTAATACTAGCCCGCGGGGGATCAAATGTCCCTAAGTGCATTTGAACCCCCATAGGCTAGTACTAAACATGGTGAAACACATTTGACCCCCAAGGGACTAGTACTAAACACAGCGAAACAGTGTAGATTTCACTGTGTTTAGTACTAGCCCTCTGGTATCAAATGCTCCTGAGCAAATTGGTTATTTCACGTATGCCCTAAGGATTTCGACATATTCCCTGTAACATATATAAGGAATGAATGTTACTGTACTGTAAGCTTTCAAGCTTACCTTTGAAAACATCAAGCATTTGCAGATGATATAGGGAAGGCCAAACATTAACCAGGTCTGAATGCAGAGAAGGAGGTGGGAGAGGAGCATTGCAGGTAGTGTTTGCTGCCACTTGTTGAAGCATAACCTCCTCCTGATCCTTCAGCGTTCCAGAGACTCTGAGAGAAAATAAAAGAAATGACACAATGATGGATACAAAACTGTTTCAAAATAGCAATGCATTTTGAATTTTACAATATAAGAGAAATAACAGCATTGGGGATAATCCCTCTTTCCTTATTATAGAAAGGATTAATTGTGATTGTTGTAAATAAACATTTTGCATTTTCCCTAAGAAATTGCTTACCTTACACGGTTAACAGTAAAATCATATTAACAGAGAGTAAAAGATTAAATCAAATTGAAACTTTTCAAAAGAATTTACATTTTTCCTAGTAGAAAAACAGCCATTCATGTAGGAGTATTCCTCAGCATCAGCTGGAATTAGGCAATGAAACTTGGTCAGACTGTATTTGTAGTTAAATGGTGATAGCTCGGTGTGAGAGATGCCAACCACTCATCTTCCATCTGTAAGCACTTTTTCCTTTTGTGATTGCATCTATAAATCAGATCTCAGGTGTTTAGAATCTAAAATGCTAGATTAATTAAGCCTGCCTTAAACCTTGATGGCAGTTCATTTCCTTTGCATACGTCCTAACTGTTTAAATTTTAGGCTTTTTTAAACATTTCAGACTTTTATTGTATTTGTGTGATTTTAATATCAACACACTTTTACAATGCCCATGTCTTCAACTCATTTCAACTGATATTTTTTAAATGGCACCAGACTAGTAGTAACACAACATTGTAATGAAGATTTTAAAATATACTTTAGTCATTCATCTTGAAATTCATCAGTATACTGAGAGTTCCTATGGGAATATATAAACTTTTTATTTACGGTATGTAGGATACTAACTCCTTAGGTGGAAGGTTAGTCCATCAACTGATGGGCAGCTGTCTCCACCAGAAATCCCATGATCTTGGTTACAATCAACAGCAGGAGAGGAATGTTTCTGAACGGTCCCTCTGAAAAACTTTGGAGAAGCAAGCGCTACCCTAAAGATAGGGCAGGACAGGTCAAGAGGCAGATAGTATCTGGGTCAATTATAAATGCCTTTAAATGATAGCTTTATTACATCCCAAACCTTGATAAAAGTAGAGTGGAGGGAGTCACCTTACAGGCTACAGCTCTAAGATAGGAGGACCAATCTAGCTGCATTGTGGCCCATATAACATGTACTTGGCCTGACTGCTGCAATGTAAAGGAATGAAGACTGGATGAACTTAGAAAGCACCAGTTGCTCACCCATTCAACCTCCAGCTTTTTGCCATCTGAGTACATAAACTGTTGAGCAGCTACAGGTCCTAAAGACTTTAGGTCAATTGAGATACCAGTAGTGTGGTGCTGCCAAACATCTGCCCTCATTGCCTGTGAACCAAAAAGTTCTCCAAATGCCCAGTCCCCCTTGCTTCATAAGCTCTCATCAAGACGGGACAAACTTCCTCCTCACAAGATGAACTTTATGCCTGATTGATCACTTCATGGAGCCAGAAAGATTTGGCTGTACATATCAGAGATGGAGTAATCCCCTTTAGGCCTTCTTCTGCTGGTACTGAACCTCATAACAATGAAGGGCGCCACCCAATGCACTCCTTGCAAGACCTCCCAAATGCAGAACGACAAGACTTAGTTCATTAACAACAAGGAAATAAAGCAGCCAAACGCCTGCTTGGATCCTTCACACTTTTCATTGTTTGCTTTCTTGTTCAGATTTAAGTGTAAATGAGACCCAAACACTCTACACACAATAAAAGTAATGAAAGAAGTTTAAACTTGGTTATTCAGTGAACACAGACACGTCTTGAAAGGGGCCAAAGAAGAAGTCTTAGAGACGGCAGGTGAGTAGGGGGTTCCCCCTCACTCACTCATCTACCACCAATTACCTACCATTAACAAGTTTCAACAAATGATTCCAGTAAGTGCCAAGGAATACTCCTTCGTAAAAATAAATAACAATAAATGGATTAACCTCAGAGAATGAAGAGCAATCAAAAAGGTAAAGACAAGCCTGTGAGAAGCAGCTAGTCCCATCACCACGGAGGAGTGAACCCGCATTACCAGTGCCTCCTGCAGGAGACCCAAACGTCGATCCAGCACTGAGCTCTTCCCCCTGGAAAGATAAAAGAAATGTAAATCAATACAAAGTTAGTTAATCTTCAACTTTCTTGACTACAGACGCCGATATAACGTGACAGATTTTTTTATTACTGTTGATAAATAAAAGAGAAAACCAGAATGCTGATTTACTATACCCTATGACACAAACTAAACCAAATGAATATACAAATATATACTGTAAGTATATTAATCAAGTAAATGATATGTGATAAAATTGCACAGCTATAAAACAGAATTATATGCCAAAACATGAGAAGAGTAAAGCAATACAGTAGTATAAATAATTAATTTTAAGAACTGGCAAAATCTTGAACATTACACGGGAAAGAGAGGAATATTTCAGGACCGGGATTAATGAATGGCATGGCAGTATCTTAAAGCCTTCAACGAAGTCACAGTCATCAGCCCACCCAATTACAAGAATTGTGACTGGGACGATAAAGGAGATAATGATTGATGCAAGGATAAGGTAATGAATGTGGGTAAACCAGAAAGAAATTACACATTTAAAAGGAATATTGCGCTTGTTAAACAAATTCTACAGTAGTATAAAACGTTTGGGGAAATCAATCCAGACCTGGACTGTCATGCTCCACAGTGCCTGATAAGTGTACTTAATATAAGGATACAAATAAATTAATTTTATTATAAATTTAAACGTTAACATATTAAAAAATTAATAGATATATTAATTTAATACAGTTAACTACATAAGTCTTGAAATCTAATAGTGCAACATAAATAGACTACAACACCTCATCACAAGCTCATATTTTCTCTAGTCTGAGATAATTTGGTAGAATTATTTTCATAAATGTAATGCTGTTACTTTTTTATTTCTTTTCTTTCTACTTCACCATGTAACACAGGCTACACTAGACTCTTTTATTTGGCATGAACATAAATTCCAGTCTAAAATATTGCGACGAAGCAGCCAAATATCTGGTTTACACTTATCAAGCAAAAATTTGTTACTTCACAACAGCCAGGCGCTTGCATCTTCCTCACAGATAAAATACGACTGATTACTCTAAAGGCAACAGTGATCCTTTAAAAACTTATTAATCATGCAAGAAGTCAGACTAAGTTCATTCAAACGAGTGTGAGGTAATCTTATATGAGATTAAATTCATTAAATGGCATCACTCCATCAACGACTTTAAAAGTCTAAGTATTTCCCTGGTTCAAATCAAATGTGAATTTAAAACAAAACACAAAATGTACAAGAGTTTTAAATTCATCTTCAAAATGTGAAAACTAAGAAATTGTAACACAGAATATCTATAAAAAAAATCACACGCACTACAAAACGTTTAAAAAATTGGATAAATGCACAAAACGTTATCAACACCAAAATGTGAAAGAATTGGAATAAATTCACCTGGAATAACCTAACTAATTTTAGTATTTTAAGTGCACTTAAAACTTGTACTTATTACAATACCTCTTAAAGGCCTGTTACAATATTTTCAGCTGAATACTTTTAAAAACGAGGTGCCTTTACACACTTATACAACGTCTGTTCAGATTTCACAAAGTCATTATACAAATGGTGGATCTCAACAAAATGCTTAGAGTGACCAAGATACTTCTTTTTGTTACTGTAAAATATAAATTAAAATTATCTCGAACAAGGAGAGAGAGAGAGAGAGAGAGAGAGAGGAGAGAGAGAGAGAGAGAGAGGATCAACTCGAATGGTCCCTCAGATTAAGAATGACAAAATTGCTCTAGTCGTATGGAAACTTCTGAATTGTACCTAGTCCGAAATGGCTGCAACGTCCTAACCAGGCGTTTTGGGGGCGAGGTGTCTTTGCTAAATGGATATTAACAATCTTTAATATTAAAAAATTTCAGACAGTAAAAGTCTTCTAGAATAATAGGAATTCTCCTTGGAATCGAAAGCAAAGACTAAGTGACGTTACTTCCATTGAATGTTCTGGAGAAGCTACATGATGCAACTTTACAGAAAAATGGTGCAATAACCACATGACTTTTAGTCAGACACAGGCTGGTTCCTATATACGCGTCCCATACTGCAAGTGCATCGTTTGATTGACATGTTTTCAAAGCAAAACAAAGAATTTTATCTTATCTCCAGTGATGACAGCAATTTCCTACTTCGAATGGACAAAAGCTATATAGGAGATAACAGGACCTACTAAAAATTTTTGTTTTTTCTTAATTTTGAATTATGCTCTTGAGAATTCTGATCATACATTTTAAACATATTAACTCTCAGCTCATTTTGATGTGGATTCTGAGCATATTATAGACATTTTACAACATTACATACAATTACTGAAAGGAAGTTATGCGTTGCAAAAGCAACAACTTAAGAATATACTATAACTTTTTTAAAGTCTACATTTTTGCTTTATGATTTTTTCTTGGTTGTGTACTATATGTTAGGGTAAAATGGCACACTTAGCTGCCTCTCCAATACAGTGCAGTACTCTCTTATGGCATTTCTAGGTAAGACAGTCATAATAAATGAATATACAAAAATAAAGTATATCTTAGTTTTACCAGACTACTGAGCTGATCAACAGTTCTCCTAGGGCTGGCCCGAAGAATTATATATTTCTACGTGGCTAGGAGCCAATTGGTAACCTAGCAACGGGACCTACAGCTTATTGTGGGATCCGAACCACACTATATCGAGAAATGAATTTCTATCACCAGAAATAAATTCCTCTGATTCCGCGCTGGCCGAGCAGGGATTCGAACTTCGGATCACCGGATTGACAGCCGAGCGCGAAAACCACTCGTCCAGCGAGGAACTTGAAATTATAAATTAATCCAAATGTATTTAAATCTGATTCAAACATTTAATCGTTACAACAACACCTTATTAATCCTTAATGCACTGTAAGTTATATAAAGATGAGTAGTTTTGCCTTGCCTTCATATTTGACTCTACGCTCCCAGCTCCGATGCTCTTGTTTTTCTCTTTTGCATACTTTCCCTTCTCTCTAGATTATGAAATGACACGAAAATTGATTGACAACAGATAAAGAAGAGCAGATGTCAGCAGCAATCACCAATTTTTGTCATTACCATGCTAGAGATGAAATGAAAAGTACCCAACAAAAAAGTTGGCAGTGTCTAAGTTTAATACAATACAACTTGAAGAAGAGGAACAACAAGAGGCTTTTGCGATTAAATGTCTAGATATATTTTCAGTTTCGGATATCATAAATGAAGAGGTGCCGACAATCAACGAGGACTGGATTAATACGAGAACCTGCATCACTGTCACAAAAACAAGCTAGGAAATGAGGTAACAAAATAGAAACCTTGGATGCTGTAGGAGACATGGAATACAATGAAGAATCGACTAAAACAATGAACTTATAGGGAGATGATTACAAAGGAGAATGTGCGAGGTTGAGTTGAGCAAGATGCAAGAACAGATAAAAAGGAGAATATCCAGAAGGTGCCGAGGTTGCATTTAGAGGCACTGCACTTATGTTAGTTGTGATGAGAGTGTTTAGCATGCTTACCTATTCTAGATAAGCTGGAGAGAGAAATAGGTAAAACGCCTAAAGATAAACAACCTGGGTTTTTAAAAGGCCAGGAGTTGCAAAGATCAAATATTGTAATAGCACTATGACTTATTGTGAAGAAGTAGATGAAATTTTAAATTTTTCTGATGGGATTTGTTGATTACTTGCATCAACATGGTAAACCCATTAAAAATGTCAAATAAATTTAATTTATCCATGAATGAACTACCAGATGGATAGTTAATGCTTATGGAGTCTTGTCAAATACATTTACAGTAAACAGCCAGATGCCACAGGGAAATATTATGTCACATTTGCTGCTTGGCCTCCTCATGGATATTTTAGAGCAAAAAGTGGTTGGAGATTGAGGAAAAGGATACGACAGGATTAAAAATAAAAGCGTGAGCGTGAGACTTAGAATGGACGGATGATATGATTTTTATCAGCATAAACACCACAATATTTAAAAATCTTGCTTACTAGAATGCATTCACATCTAGCTATAGAATTCAAAAAATATCTAAAGAAAAGCAAGAGTTGAGACAGGTTATACATAAAGGGATGAAACAGCATTAGTCAGAGCAAAGACAGATGAGGCTGAACCTTTCAAATATCTGGGAACATTAACATCCAGTACAGTGTTCTTTTGGAACTTAGTGGAAGACTAAAAAGGCAAATTGAACAGCGGGGAGCATGATTTGGACTTCAAAATGACCGAAATTGCACCTATAAATATAATCAAATACTAGTCTAGTATGATTTGTATTGCTATACGGATATGAAACCTGGTATGACAGTGAAACTATACCTAAAAAATATGAAATCAACTTGAGACTAAAGCTAATGGTAAATATTAGGAGTCAGATAACTGGATCGAGTGAGAAACAATGCCACAAGGGAACTTATGGAAGTTCCATATGAAGATTGTATAATGCAGTGGAGATGGGGATGATCAGAAAATGTCCTATACACAACCCATGGGAAAACCGTACTTGACAGTGTAAATTGGGTTCCTGTGGGCACCAGCAGACTTGGAAGACCCAGACCTGTACTTGGTTGAGTATAGATGTGTGTGAGCAAAAGCAAAGGAAGGACATGAGAGGTGAAATTTCACAAAGATCTCAGAGAGAGATCTTTCCTTGACTGTTCATTAAGGAAAGCCTAAGAAACTTTAGAAACAAAACAAACTTCCCTAACATCACTTACGTATTGTCAATAACAGATGTGTAAAGCGAAATGTACCAGGACAGAGAGTACTGGTACATAGGAGAAAGGGTGGACAGACTTGTGAGGGTCATGTAGAGATCTGCTGCTGGTCGTGATACCTTCTCATACTGCTGGCAACACAAAAGGAGAGCTTCTTCTGTCTCCACACACTGCTCCTGCTTACGCTTGATCTCGTCAGACATTTGCTACGAAAGATTTAAAGGCGAATTTTGACTATCAAATATTTTTTTTTTTCATATTGTTTTTCATGTCAATCCTCTATTCAACATCACAACCTCTGACTTTCTCTTTCAAATGTTGAACTACTTTGGCAAGGCAAATAACCTATGATTATAAATGATAGATATTTGCAGTTTAACTGCTTTAATTTATTTACTAATGCAACCTATAACAAACTATTTCAGTTTTTGTAGCTATTGCAAACTAGATGAATATGGAATTAACTAACGGCATATTTCATAACTAGACAAAATCCTAATATAAGATTTAATTTTGGGTCTAACATCAATTGCTTATATCAAATGACCCAAAATATTTTGCTTTTGACAGATCAATTAACTAGATGCTTAGAACTTATTGCACATAGATTATGAGAACCTTAGTTTCTTGAAGAATATGGATGGCCTCCTCAGACTCCAAAATATCCCCCTGTGCCGAGGAGAGCGTCTGCAGAATTCGCTCCTCGGTGTCTTGTAAAGCTCTTTGATGCGAGGATGTTGTTGCAACTAATTTCTGACGTTCATCCTCTAACTCAGGGCTGAAAAACAAATAAAGTATCGAAACTTTGCTTTTGTTGAAGTACAGCATGAAATTTTCCAAAAGGGCTGCGATATTACATTTGAGATCAGTCAATATGGAATAACCTTTTTCTGTACACAATTCCACAAGATATTCATTTGATTCATATGTTCATCTAACACAAGGTGATCAATTGATAGACAGCCTAACTGGCTTTCACTCACCGCTCTTTAGTGACAAGTATCTGCCTCAAGTTGTCATGAAGACCATGGACAGTGATGGTGAAGTTGACCACAGTCAGGTTGGCAGCCGTCTCAAGAGATAAATGTGGGCGGGGCTGTCTAGTGGCCAAATACAAACGGAAACCCGGTTTGAACCGCAGCATTAAAGATCCAACTCGATAAACACGGACACCGCCTGTCGATCATTTAAACAGGAGGATAAATCAAACCGAAAAAACAGGCAGAAGGGAAAAGGAAAATGGCCACAAGGATAAAATAAAATAAAAAGAAAAAATGAGTTTATATCTACTATTTGCTCTAGACGTTGAAACAAACTATTATGTAGAGGGAAAGGGCTGTCCAGTTTTCTAGCATTTCATTTTCTTCAAGAAAAAGTGCATACAATCAGATTATTTGTTAGATTTTTCATAATTTGCCAAAATGATCGGAATTCACTTGAAATTAAAGAAGCTACCGAAATAGTTCCCTGAGTGCCGAAAGTTCCCATCATCCTGACAGACTTATTTCATTCATGAAATTAACTTAATTTAATCATTCAATTAATATTCCATATTTTATTCAGGCTTCAAGTAGTATTACACAGTGCTTAAAATACACAGGTGTATAATTAATAAGTCAGAAGCGCAGCATAGAGGGTATGCAAATGACTGAGAATATATGAACATTCTGATCAACTGGAGTGGTGTACAGCAACAATGAAAGGAAATGAAACGTTTGGTACCTATATGTACATGTAGAATATAGCTGCATACTTTGCGAGAAAATAAAACTCAACAAGACAGAGCACTCCATCCCAAAATTCTTTGCTTTCAAGGTTTTAGATGCAACAAAAGAACTGTCATGTAAATAGTATCTTGAAAGTAAGAAATTCTAAGAAAGTAATAAGCCTTTTATTAAGGGCCATACATTGCAGCATTTGGGACTAGCTTTTGTGCATTTGACTACTGATGTTGTCTTAAAATGAAGTTAGCTAAGGTTCTGCACTAAACACTATTTCCTCTCACTAGCTGAAAAATGTTTTATGAGTCGTGAACAATACTAAGATGTTAAGAAAAAACAAATTACTTTAGAAATGTAATGCATGTTACATCTAATCAGAATCTTTATGTACAATGTACAATGTGTATGTGCAAATCGGTCAGTGTGCTTTTTCCCCAATTAATGCTGAATGTAAAGATATTTAAAAAATCTGAATTGAAAAAAATAATAGATGCAATTTTATATACAAGCCTAATTTAAAATAAAAACTGAATGATACCAGAACCACGAGATATACACTGACATTCCTACAGAATACAAGAAAAAATACACTTCGCTCTTCATACTTGAACCATAAAATTACAGTGTGTTTGTCTGATCACATACACATGGCTTACCACAATACTATAATTTCGTAATGCAAACACCTTGTGCATGACTCCTCTGCTGCACAGGCACAATGCATGCACTGAGTACATATGCCCTGAGAGTTTTAGCCGAACCAGGCATCACCCAAGGATTCCCATGATCACTTGCCTACAGGAGAGGATAACTTGTGAATGGAATAGGGTTCTGAACTATATTTATCTTTCCTTTGGGGTTGCGATTCCGAATCATTCAGAAAAATTGTAGCATTTCAAATCATAAGTGATCGTATAGCCTAAACAATCTGAAATGTACTAATCTAGTCATAACCTAAGTTTTACGCTACGACACCCAGGTTACTTCAGCTATATTATTCTAACTCACAATCAAAACCATCTTACTTTGTGTATACTATCCAAGAGATAAATGGTGGAAACTTACTGTTATTTAAGTTGACGTAATCAATATCCTTAGCCTGAATTGTTATTGAGATTGGCATGAGCATAGTCTCTACTTTGTGACCCTCATTTAAAGAACACTCCAAGAAATTCTCTTTTCCTATAGTATGTGTACCTTACCAAAGAAAATCTCTGTAAAAGGTCTTTAAATAAAAGGGAATACTTAAATGAATTTGAAGGCACCGACAACTATGGCTGAATCTCCTGAGTCATTCCTAGATACAACTACGAGAGCTGTAACAGACTGTCCTTCACATTCACGACCATCACTGACCAATATCAAACAGTCGACTAACAACCAAACCAACTAACAACAAACAACGATACTTAAACACTATTACACATATATGTACTTACAGCCTAATACATGAAATAACCAAACAGCACTTTTCACAAGTAAACAAATACAATAAAATATATCTTTTTTCCACATAATATGCATTTCCACTTTACATAATTAGGGGAACACAAAACTATGACACAACTTGCTGAAAAATACAACCTCTCTTGTCGACATTTCAACAGCTCCCTATGATCAGTGAAAGCAGATCTAGTAGAGATCATGGGAAACTGGTGCAAACTCTATCACACAGGAGCACCTCTGCAGCATGTGGCAAACCACAAGTAGGTGCTGAACAAAGAGGCAAAATCAAATTGCCCCAGTACCCGTGGGTAATATACAACGGAGGCCTGTAGTATGTGAATCCCATCCCCATGAGCATGGTCTGTGGACTGTGTATGCACTGAGAAAGAGAATAATGCTGACTCTACCACAAGTGCTTCAGGAAAAGGACTTGTGTATGAGCCATGGCAGTTGCCTGTCCAAGAAAGGAACAGTAAGGAAGACTCATGGTATTGCTCACCCTATCTGTTGGCATATCATCTGTAAACTGTGGAAACCAGGAGCAAGAAAGTAGAGGTGACTTTACCGCACATAATTCAGAAGCACAGGTGTATGAGATACAGGTAATCTTGCCTGAGAAGATAGAAAGACTCGGGGCACTAAGCGCCCAATGCCTGCATAAACATGATCCAGGGACTGTTCATGCACCAAGCAAGGGGGTAACGCTGAGTCTATCATACATGTAGGCAAAACAAGGGTGGAGGAGACACAAGTAGTCCTCTTGTCCCAGAAAGCACAAACTGACTTAGGGCACCAAGCACGCTCAATAACCTCCTTGTCAGATGTAACATCAAGTGACCAAACACCATCTCCCTTAGAAGGGGAAGGGCACTCACTAAAACCATTTCAGGATATTTTGTAAGAAGTCTCCTTGGTCTTCTTCCTCCTATGTGAGGCAGAGAAAAGAGATTACAAGGAAGAGGAAGGGGAAGAGCTTAACAACAAGGAGGAGGAGAAGGAGGAGGAGGATGAGGAGGAAGAGTTGCAAGAAGAAAAACGCTTGACCTTCACGTTACTCCTTGCTCATGTGTTACTCTCCTCTAGCAGAAGCAGTAGCCATGGCCAATGCTGAGGAACAATCTTCCAAGGAAAGGGCAATCCCTATCAGAGGCTTAACAGCGCTGAGCATCAAGCATCTCGGCAGAAACAGAAACCGCAGACAAAACCGTCAACATAGAAAGGATAAGCTAGGGTAAAGCCCTGTACATACATAGGGGTCTCACATGCTGAGAGCCAGGCATTCACACTGGACTTGCTACTAGACAAAAGCAAGTTACAAGTCACTCACATCCCAAAGCATGATCCCCTGTAATCGAGAGATAGCTGCACATGTGGAAAAAGCAGGGAGAGGCTTGGAGGCAGGGAGAAAGTAACAAAAAGTTTCTCCTTTTATGCCCAAACCTTTTCCCAACAACTGCAGAAGGAATAGTAATGGTAGGGACAGGAGAGGAAGCATCACAACTTCACTCATGCCCTTCACACCACCAATATGTACGCTACTTATTTGTTGTAAGCTAAGCACCAATTTTCAGTAACCTTTTCCAACTCATGCTAAATATACTCCTATAATACTTAATGATTTGTATTTCTGTAGGAACAAACAAATGTTAACTGAGAAAGCATCCTACTCCATTCCAACAAATTTTTGTTCTTTAACCTTCTTCAACAGTAGTACGAGAAATGACATTTTGTAGGATAGATGGAGGGTCTGCTGAAAGGTCAAGCAACAGGAGAGGTATAGCCCTGGGCACACAGTGGGAAAGGGCAGCTTCAAGTACAGTCCCAACTGAGTCCTTGGGTGATGGCATGTTCATATCCTGCTCTCTGACTACTTCCAGTCCATTGGCTGCCTCGTGTTGCTGAATCCACCGACTTCCCAGTTCATCAGGGTCAACTAAAAGTGGCCATCTGGAATTACAATTTCCATTTACCAATGGATTTTAGTCAGTAAAATTGTTCTACAAGTAGTAAATTGTTGTGCAGATATAGTAAACATTATATAAAAATTTACATACATACTTATCTATTCAAAGTTCAAACACATATCCATAGTCTGATGATTCATTCAATCAGAATAATGATGATGATGAATTTTCACTGATTTGGAAGAATACCTTTGTCATGTATTACAGTAATAAAAAACAACAAACATTACTCCTCCCATATGCTGTTTTAATTTTCCCAGTAAGCTTTCAAGTGCTTGATTGACAATCCAAACACATACATAATATTCCGTGTTGTTTTACATAATTGTTTGTATACTTGAATAGAGAAAAAGCATAACATGCTCTGGTACTAACTTAACGGTGTGTTTAATGATCGTAGCATTTTGCAAAGAGAAGCCATCAGTAGGTAGACCTTCCAGTCCCCAAGCACGGATGTGAAGAGCGGGTGTCAAAAATGACACCAAATTGAAAGGTATGGAAACTTCAAGTTCAGATTCTTTCATGGCATTGCACCATTCATCTCGCAGTCTGTCTCTGCGAATTTTTAGTGGGAAAGTTACAATAACAATAAATAAATAACACCACGATTACACAAAATGTTTTTCCTCAGGGCATTTCATAAAAATATATATTCATTAAACAAGGAAGATGTTACTCCAGAGATGCAAAATAGGAATTTCATATTTTCTCAGATGCAATTTTCACTCATTCCCAAAACAGACTTGACACAAACTTCCCATACGTATTCAGTTCATCACTGCTACAGTTTTTTTTGCCTACCTGATTTCAGGCTGATAAGGAGCCAAGTAGGCCAATGATGCTGCAGCCATCAGAGTATCTCCTGGTAGCCGTAGGAGATCATCTGAGGCAGCTTGAGCAGCAGCCTCCCAACGTTCCTTCTCCCCACCTAGTCCACCTGTGAGTACATTAATTAATGCTTACCAGACAACACAAGCGAAAACACGAAATAAATTTCCTTGAACTACATCACGAGGAGAAAAAATCCATAACATAACATATCACATGATTTGTTTTTCTTTTTACTCACTTATAAGTTTCTGAGCTCTGTCAAGTTTGAGACCACAAATCCTTTGTTCATTCTCCAGTTTTTCCTTCTCTCGACAAGATACAGAAAACCGGCGTTGGAGAATCTCTAATTTATCCTCCAGTTCCCTTAGCTCTCCTCTCTTGGCTTCCACTTCGGCCATCCTTGAGGCGAGTTGTTCTTCAGCCATCACTAAACGCTCTCTTTTGGGGGCCACAATCTGTAAATAGGGTTTTTGAATATACAGTAATATCTCTCTGTCTCTGTATGCCTGTGGCATGTGTAAACATTACAGGCAAAGAATTTTAACCGAGCAAAAGTAATTTTGATTGAAAGCGACAACAACGGTGCTCATACATCTTCTAAGTTTCTTCTGTCATGATAAAATCAAAATATTTCAAAAATGAAAAATAAATGACTATATACATACTTGCGATACACACACACACACACACACACACACACACACACACACACACACATATATATATATATATATATATATATATAATATATATATATATATATATATTATATATATATATATATACATATATATATAAAGTGTGTCCTCGACTTACGGCATGGGACCCATTCCAGCACAGCCCCGTAAATTGACTTCCACCGTAAGTCGTGTTTTTGCTATTATTGGAGCTTTAACGGCACTGAGTGTGCTGGCTTCATCAAGTTACAGCGCCATAAGTACCGTTAATTTGATACTTATTCTTGCCATTAACATTGTTAACTGAACTTATGGTGCCATAACGTAATGCAACACCAAATTCTGTAAGCTCAAATCGCCATAAGTTGGTGGCGCAGTAGATATATAAGTAATATACGACATTCATTATAAAAATAATAATTTTCTCTCTCTCTCTCTCTCTCTCTCTCTCTCTCTCCTCTCTCTCTCTCTCTCTCTCAATGAGCTGTATGGTTTTTTGTATGATAAATAAATGATTTACTAATTTTCAAACAATATCAAACCCTTAACGGACGGACATGCTCACATGAGTAGCAATAATAGGTTTTGGGTGGACGACGGAGTCACTGATGGTGAGTAACAATATTACACGCTATCGATTTGGGGAAATCTGGTGGGAAAGAGGTGTTATTACTTCTATAGCCCATAAATTCTCTAATTAGGCCCAACTGTTTAGACAGAGCTAAAATCAAGTGGGCAGCTCATGACAGTAATAAGCATTAATCATATGCATATCAAGGAGAGAAATGTTAAGCAAACTCACACTTCTCTATCACACATGATGTCACTTACTTATAGAATTTGCCATAACAACTAAAAATCATACTTTCAAGGGGTTGATGTTGGTTTTAGTTCTTATCTTTTAATATAGTAGGTGTGTCAGTTATAAATGTAAATTTGCGAAGAAAAGTGCAAAGAAATGTTAGAAAAGACATTTATAAATCCCAAAAAATTACTGCATCTTCGTTCTCAGTAAATTTACGTAAATTTTTTAACAACAAATATGCGTAGAATTTGTTATTGATTTTCAAAAAATGTATACCTTACTCTGTTTTGACCCTATTGCTAGTGAACCGGTAATATTAGATTACTTCTATAGCCCATAAATTCTCTAATAGCAACTTTCAGACTAGCTAAAATCAAGTGGGCAGCTCATGACAGAGTTAGTTGTAATCTTGACTTCAAGGGAGGATGTACTACTTCTCTATCTCACATGATGTCTTTTTATAAATTTGCTCATAAATATACTAAGGGGTTGCTGTTGGTTTTAGTTCTTATCTTTTCATATAGTAGGTGTGTCAGTTATAAATGTAATTTTGAGAAGAAAAGTGCAAAGAAATGTTAGAAAAGACATGTATTAATCCCAAAAAAATTACTGCATCTTCGTTCTCAGTAAATTTACGTAAATTTTTTACAACAAAATATGCTCAGAGTTTGTTACTGATTTTATTTCTTATCTGTTTTGATATTGTGTGAACCGTAATTGTAATCTTACAAAATATAATAAAATTATTTATTACAAAAAACGTAAAACTTGGTAAAATTTAAGACTGTCTTATAAAAGAGGCCCCAGAAGGGATTGTAAATAGTCAATTTCAACTTCATGTGAAAGGTAAGGAAAATTATTTAGAATTTTTTTGAACACAATATGCATCTGCATCTCCTCCTCTTTCAACCAATGGGTTTTTTCTTAAATTGACTGACATCTAAGTTTCTCGGCCTGGGGCGTAGCATACTGATTTTTTGCCCCATCCATTCACAATATAAATGTAAACAACGCTAACATCAATAATTCATTAAAAAAAATAACGATAGTCAATTAGTACGATTTTTTTATA
Organism: Macrobrachium nipponense; assembly: GCF_015104395.2. NCBI lineage: Eukaryota > Metazoa > Arthropoda > Malacostraca > Decapoda > Palaemonidae > Macrobrachium > Macrobrachium nipponense. The sequence goes on along the minus strand of NC_087217.1, from coordinate 70,985,285 downwards.
AATTTAAAAATA
>NC_087217.1:70935273-70982773 GCF_015104395.2 Macrobrachium nipponense | reverse complement strand
CCTGTCCTCCCACAAGAAAAAGATTATATATTCAACTAAGTTGGCTGCTAATGGACCTGCTCGGTGCAAATCTAACGCCGATGACCCTTACAACCTTCCTCCAAAGGCGCCTGCTGACCTAAAGCCTACCTGCGGTGTACCACACGACAGAAAATGCCTTCCATACAGCAAAATCCCTCTCAGAAATAATTGGAAAAAACTCGGAAAAAATCGAGGAGACAAATGATAAATTCTCAAGAATCTGGGACGTGATCATAGGATTACAGGAATCCCTAGACAGTCTTAAAACTGTGGAAACAAATAATCTCGCACGGATTTGGGATGCGATCAAAGGAGTGCGGGAATCGATAGACAATCACACAGATAGCCACCAGACTCCTTTGAATGCGGCATCCAGTTTTTTCTCGCCTCCCAGCAACACGGGAGTGACCCCATCACCTATAGACCGTTCTGAGGGGACTGTTGGTCTCCCAACTTCTCCCTCCCCAGTACCTCTGGTGGAAGATAGATCTCCAGTGATGATTACCAGCCCTCGTGATTCTCCCCAGCCTATCTCTCCCCCCCAACCCCCCATCGTAGATGCAGATGAGAGTGATCATGAGGGGTCTGGAGGCTGGCAGATACAAACAAGCGGAGTCCAACATTCGTGTTTCACCTCGACCACACCTGAGAAGAGATGTCACGCAATAATTCACAATCTGCCCTCATCGGTGACACTAAACGCCATAGTGGAGAGAGTCAAGTTTCTCACTGCCTCTGACCCACTCATCTCTCACGAACCCCCATGCAAAAGTAAACATAAAGTGGCTTACAGGATTACCTGCCTATTTCAACACCTCGACGTTCTTAAAGGCGAGAATTTCGGTCCTAATATATTAGTTTCAAGATATAAACTAATCCGGGGGCCAACCACCCCCAGGGAAACTTACTGACCCCACAACCAGGGTCATTTACACCGCAAGTGCCAGCCAACCGCCCAAGGCGAGTGACTGGCCACTCCCCCTGGCTAACCCCCATCCACCCAAATGATCTGCGCATTCATCTCCCATCTTCATGAGTAGCCATGGATACATTAAACCTAATCTCTTGGGAAATTTATGACCTCAAGCGGAACATTCCTCTCCTAAACATGTTCTGCAAAAACTTCAAAGGCATCATTGCATTGCAAGAAACTCTCCTCTGGCCACATGGCCTTGTCATCTGCGATTCAATACATGAAGACTTCAGAACCTCGACTTCATTGATGCAAGTTACAGATCAAATCATAGCCGGTCGCCCGAAAGGGGGACTTTCTTTCCTGTGGCACAAATCGTTAGACAATATGATAAAGGTGATGACCTACAGGAGTGACAGATTGCTGGGGCTTCAAGTAATAGTAGGGAGCTCTAAAATCCTAATAATTAATGTTTACATGCCATGGGAAAATAGCAATAATTTTTATCATTACTGCATGATCCTCGGGGACTTACACAGTATTATTCACGATTCTCCTGCTGATCATATTTATATAATTGGGGACCTTAATTCTCACCCCACAAAACAATTTTATAATGAACTTACTCGCTTCGGTCAAAATCAGGCTCTCCAAATTAGTGATGTAATGCTCCTCCCTCCCTCCTCCTATTCATACGTACATAATAGAGCGGACGCAATTACAACCTCCTGGCTGGACCACTGCATCACATCTCCACAACTTCATGAGTCTATTATGACCTGCAATATTCGCTACAATCTTGCAAATGGCTATGATCACATCCCCCTAACTGACCGCCCACCAGCGGTAAACTGGTATTTTAAAAACCAACAGAAAACCAGATACTTTAGGGCGACCACGGAAACCAGGTTGCAGTCAATAGTTCAACCAGCAGACGCCTTTCTTTGTACTAACACAAATTGTAGAAATAACCACCACAGGCGGGATCTGTATGAATTCTACTCGAACATAATCTCCGCTATGCTTGCATCGGGCAGGGCTGCATATAGATTTCGTCAAGGTAATTCTTGTAATATACCTGGATGGAATGACTTGGTAAAAGATCTGTATACATGCTCACGAGAAATGTTTTTACTGTGGAGGTAAAATGGTAGCCCGAGGGAAGGACACACTGCATTACTAATGAGACAGGCAAGAGCGCAGTTCAAACTTGCTCTTAAGCACTGCAGATTAAATGAAAAACAACTAAGAGCTGATGCAATGTATAGAAACTTAGAATCTGGTGATTATCCTCGTCTTTGGAAAGATATCCAGTCCTTAAATCCCAAAACTAAAAAGCTATCACAGAGAGTAGGGGAAGCAGTCAGAGACGAGGCTATCGCAAGTATGTGGGCCGATCACTTCAACAATATCCTGAATTGCATAAATGATCAAGATTCCCGAAGTGATGTAGATAACCTCCTTACTGACAACATTCAATTTCATTTTGCAGACCGTATTACGCCAGGTAACATCAGCGATGCCATAAGCAGCCTACCTAATAATAAATCGCCCGGCTGTGATGGTCTTCCCGCAGAGGCTTTCAAATTCTGCCATCCGATAATCAACATTTTGCTAGCTGACCTACTCAATACGTGCATAATTCGCCAGTTTCTTCCAGACTCCCTACTCTCAGTTCACCTGATACCATTAATCAAAAACAAGCTAAAGGATGCAGCTGACCCTGGCAACTACCGGCCGATTGTAATCACAACGATCGCATCGAAGATACTTGAGTCGGTTCTTCTAGTGAGACTTCTCCCCTTTCTACACACCACTGACAACCAGTTCGGGTTTAAAGCAAACCACTCAACCGACGCCTGCATCTACATACTGAAAGAATTGCTGAATTACTACCTATCATCAGCCTCTCCTGTTTTCCTTTTTGTTTTGTGGATGTGAGAAAAGCATTTGACAGAGTAAACTACCTGAAGCTCTTCCTGAAGCTGCATAAAAGGGGTACACCCCCATATCTAATTGGCATTTTACATTGCTGGTTCTCCACACAGCAATTCTGTGTTAAATGGGGTAACGTATTATCGTACACCTTAGGGTCCTTAAACGGGCTATGGCAAGGGGGCATTCTCTCTCCATACTTGTTTAATATATACACAGATGCCTTGAATGTCAAATTGAACTCACTCCCAATCAGATGCACTGTCAATGAAACAACTATAAACAAACTCTGTTACGCCGACGATATGGTTCTGATTTCCCCATCAGTGCAAGGTCTCCAACGACTCATCGACACTTGCCGCCAATATGTACAGGAATTTGATATAATTTACAACGAAGCCAAGACCCAGTGCACGTCGCTGCTCTCGAGATCGTTAAAGCATATTGCAGAACCACAAATTTTCTTCGGAAACCATCGGCTGGAATTTGTGCACGAATTTCCGTATTTGGGTTCACATTATCACCGACAACCTAAAAGATACGGCAGACATTGAATAGAGGCGTCGTAAACTATGTGCAACCGGCAACATGATTGCAAGGAGGTTTGCCTACTGTCACCGGACGTGAAACTGCTGCTCTTCCGCTCGTACTGCTATAGTAACTATGGGTGTTCATTCTGGACGAACTATACCCGAGAGACCATTAGACGTATCACTGTTGTGCACAATGACATTTTGAGACGCCTCACAAACACTCCCTGCTACCACTCCACCACACAGATGTTCATAGAAATCAACCTAGACAATTTAAAAATCATTGTAAGGCGAACAATGTCCAGTCTGGTAACCCGAGTGAGAAACAGCGGCAACTCGCTCATACAAACCGCCCTAAGGAGTGAAGCAAGAAGATCTAAATTGTGAGAAAGATGGGAAAATGAGGCCTTTGTCCCCTAAAGGACTTAATCTCTGTATTGGAAAGATGTCATCTGCAGATTCTGTCATTACTATTATATTTATTGCTGATATTTTACTTTCTCATTATTACTATGAATACTATCAATTTTCGTATTTAGCCCTCTGGACCTGACTCCTGTAACCACCTAAGGTCTCTAGTTGAAATTAAATTTATATAATCTGTGCACTAACTGTTATAACTCTCAATGCATTTTTTTCTCGCCAATATTATTACTGTTATTACCAGTATTATGATTAATATCATTTATGCTACCTCAGCTATTTTGGGGATAAGGGCCGATTACTAATTTTTTTATCATGTTGTCTCATGTATCTAGATTATGTCTGTTATTGTCCGTATTTTGTATATTTTATATGGCCCTGAGCTGAATAAAGGATATATTATTTTTATTATTATATATATATATATATATATATATATATATATATATATAAGTATATATATATATATATATATATATATATATATATATATATATATATATATATATATATGCGAGGTAGGTTGTAGTCAACAGGGGAAAAGAAAAGCTGAAATTCCTTTTAGCTCAACAATTTCGGCCTCCTCCATTGGCCCTTATCGAGAGCTGCTTGTGGACTACAACCTCGTATATCTATCTTCGTAAAAAAGGAATACTAGAACCTGATATATATATATATATATATATATATATATATATATATATATATATATTTATATATATAGATATATGTATATGCATATATATATTTAAAATATATATTTATATTTATATTTATAATTCAGATATATATTCTATATATATATATTATATATAAGTATACGGATATGACATATGACTAACAAAGGTACATCTACTAAAATATAAAATATATTATATATATATATATATTCTATACTATATCTTATATCATATAATCTATCATCTTATATATATATATATATATATTTAATTAAATATTATATTTATATTTCACTATTTAATTCTAACAATATAAATAATAAATATACATCTATCTAGATGCTCATATATATCTATATATATATTTATATTTATAAAATATAATATAAAAATATATATTTATATATATATATTATATATATTTTATATATATATATCTATAGATATGATATTGAATATAAATATAATATAAATATAATATATATATATATAATAATATAATATATATCTATATATATATATAATATATAAATATAATAATATATATATTAACAATATTAAATACAAATATAAAAATATATTTATATAAATAATATATAAAAAATTATAAATATAATATTTACATATATATATATATAAATACTATTATATATATATTAATAAATTATTAATAAATATTTAATATAATACATAGAAAAAATATATAATATAATATAATAATATTATATTATAAAATTATAAAGATTTACAATATTAAAATAATATAAATATAATAGAAATATAAATATAAATCATATATTATAGATTTAAAATAAAAATAAATTATAAATATATAGAAATATTTAAAATATTAAAAATAAACAAAATATAATATTAAATATAAATATATACAGATTTAAATATAAAAAAACATAAATATATATAAATATAAAATATACATATATATATATAATATAAATAGATAATATATAAATGTAAATCTAAATACTTATAAGAGTTTTTAGAAGGGGTTCTAAGTATTGCGATTCTAAAAACTATTTGAGGTGGGTCTGGTAGAACCCCCCTAAAACTGCTTATAACTGCCTACCTTTAAAGTTTGAATACCAAATGTATACCTTATAATATACATATATAGTACAATATATATATATATATATATATATATATATATATACATATATATATATATATATATATATATATATATTCATATATATATATGTGTGTGTGTGTATTCATATATATATATATATATATATATATATATATATATATATATATATATATATATATATATATATTCATATCTATACATATATATATATATATATCCAAAAAAAGAGCAAAGAATTTGAGAAGTTAAGAGGTATTGTGGCTATTACAATTACGCACACACGCGCACACACACACACACACACACACACACACACACATATATATATATATATATATATATATATATATATATATATATATATAATTATATTCAATATATATATATATATCCAAAAAAGAGCAAAGAATTTGAGAAGTTAAGAGGTATTGTGGCTATTACAATTACGCACACACGCGCACACACACACACACACACACACACACACACACATATATATATATATATATATATATATATATATATATATATATATATATATATATATGGCATAAAAAAAAATTTTGCATAGGAATTCAGCACCAATCTTACCCCATTAATGTGATCGTACGCTGCCATTGCTCGCACCCATTTGCAAAGACCCTCGGCAGCACTGGAGGCCTTGGCCACAGCTACAGGATCGAACTCAGGAAGCTTCACATATTCTCTGTTGATTTTGTCCATCACTCCTTCGGCAATGTTGTCTTTGTCATACTCACGAAGTTGTTGCAGGAAACTCAGGTCACCCAGGAGGCGTTTGCTTGGACCCCAATAATCCAAAGTCTGGGAATTAAATTGGAATTAAAATGCAGTTCTAATATTTTCTCTTTTTTTTTCTTTTACTAACGAGTTAAATTGTGATTCTTAACAATAAAGAGTGACATAGCAGGGTAATTACAGCAAATCTTTATGATTGTCTCCTGCAGCAAAATATAGTACAATAAAATGAATGGCTCTATGAATCAGTATTAACCATCGCATGTTCAATTTCATACTTTGCATATCCAAAGAGAGAGAGAGAAAGAGAGAGAGAGAGACTTACTATTTTAACAGAGTTGCTTTTCACTTTTTCAGGCTTGACTTCCAGCATGACGCAAACTGCAGCCATCACTAGTTTAATGGCATTTGGTGGGTTCTTCATGCTCTTCACTACAGTGATGTCAGCAGGCTTTAATGTATTGAGGGCTTCGATGGCCTCTAGAGCAGAAATGAAAATAATGAAGATAAGATTCTGTAGCTATCTTACTGTTTACGATTCCATTTTTTACCTAGAGTTTTACTCCGCTAAAGGTGCTCATTGAGACACGCAAACTCAATCTCCCAAATATTCAAATGATATAATAATCCATACATCGGGATGACTTTTGAACGGTATACTCCATATTAACTGTCAAATACACACCGCTATAACACTAAGAAAAACGGAAAGTCTTTCATATTTTTCTTATCCGACTTTAGTGATATGTCATTGTATTTTCTAAAATATCGTGTATAGAGCACAATAGCCCGTCCCTCGAATTGACAAAGAACCACATATATAATGATCAACAAAACAGGTAAACAAAGTAACTAATGGCACACCCAGTAGATGGTGTATATGTAACCCGTATTAGAGGGAAGAGAGAATAAAAGATTTCTATTCTTTTTGCTCATTCACAACAAAGTACGTATGCAACTGATTCTAAATAGATATGTAATAAGTAATAAGTTCACGAGGGCTATACACAAAATACTTCTGCATCTATTTCTGAACACCATGACTGCAATATTAGTTTATATATTATGGCCTGAGACATATTCACAGAGGTGGCCGATATCTGCAATCCAAGGGCTCACAGCAGCATGCTGGAAAAATGTTCATTTGACTACATTACTGAGACGGTTGCCACAAAACTGAGGTAACATGCCAGCATCTATTATACATTTAAATTGTTAGAAAATTAGGTTTGGTATCACTCGGTCCAGTTTTTAGGGCAAGCGTGCCCTTTGCATTTTTATTTCTTTTTGACTTGTAATAACCATACGATTCTAAATCGTAAATAATAAAATAATAATGAAATTCAATTGAAAGCACCTAATTATATTGAAAGTGGTAAACTTTACATAAAAATAACCTACCAACAGATTAGCGAGGAATTATTTCTGATTTAGAGGTATGTGTTTATTATAACTGGTCCAGATATCATTGTATTGTCCTGTACTCATTCTGACAATCCTCTATTACCGTACATATACGGTAATAGAGGATTGTTAACATTCATATCAAAACAACTTTCATTTTCCAATAAACTTGAAAAAAATATATATGTCTGTTTAGGAAATAGTATGACCCTATAATACTGTCTATTTCTGTTTTAAAAGTATAGAATAAAAAAAAGTAGTAATGCCAGCCAATAATGATTTTTCTTTATTTTATATACTATTTTTGTTTTATTGAAGTGCTTAAAACTATATTTTTGACAAACCTGCCACCTAAACCAGTCGAACAAGTAAACTCACTTAATAAAATGACTAAGCAAAAGTGAACTCCAGCGAGCATCGAGACAAGGAATCCCGAGTATATCCTTTCTATTTGCCTGTTAAGGCATTGTCTGGAGCTGGGGTAAAATACCTTGTCAACCAACATCAGTTGCTAGACGCCCAGTTGGCATGCCAAGAGGAGCTGCCCCAATTGGGAAGGGCAGAAAAAGAAAGTCTGACTTGCTCTTAAAAGCAGCTAAATGTAAGAGAAACTTGGCATTCAATGTTTTGCTGAACCAGCAAAATGCCAAAAGCCATTAACTTTAGTGAAATGTTAAGCCTTGTGTCCTATCTTTGCTAAATGTATCTTCAAAGCTCAAATTTCTGAACTATGTTACCCATCTTGTAACTGCTCTTTGTACTTTCTTTAGTTCTATATTTATGATTTTTTTAAATGAGAACTCCATATCCCTGCTGCATACTCCAGAGTTGTCTTCTGAAAGATATTATTCTTTTCACCATTTCTTCATCCACTGTGAAAACTACCTTTATATTTGCTAGAACTGCGTATGCAGTTCTCACTTATTATTTCTGTGATCTTCAGATTGTAATTTCTTTATTTATTAGGACTCGTGTATGTATTACCTACTAGCATCCATGCCATGTGGGTAGGAAGCTGATTATATATTATCTACAGACATTTATAGTAATGTATTCTGTGATGCTTCTCATATTCCTTTGTATGGGATGGCTGATATATATTAGATGGGTACTGTTTATTATCACCATTTCTTCATCTACTGTGAAAACTACCTTTATTTGCTAGAACTGCATAATGCACTTCTCACTTATCATTTCTGTGATCTTCAGATTATAGTTTTTTATTTATTAAGACTCGTGTAAGTGTCACCTACTAGCATCCATGTGCGTAGAAAGATGCTTATGTAATTATCTAAAGACATTTATTAAATTAATGTTCAAAAAGGGGTTTATTTTTCATACAATATATTTTTTGTTTAGTATTCCCACACTTATTAACCCTCCCACTTGTCCTTTTACTATAAGTCTGCAGCAAGTAAGACTATTGATCTCGCAGCTTCATATTATCATTAGTATTATTTAGCAATAGAGACTGATGTAAGATATTTTCACAGTATAGACATTTATTTTTTAAACCCCCTTCATGTCCATGCTTGATGTACATAAAAGTTCATTTATACACATTGTACTGCAGTGTAGATGATGGAAAGTGAAGAGCAGGTTGTAACAACAGGAAAAGCATGTTTGGACTAGAAAAAACAGCAGGCTGCATGAAGTTCCAAGTTGTGCAAGGTTGCCACCCTTTAGAGGTGAATATATCTGAGAGCAAAAATGAAGGAACACAAACGAAGTACTGAAATTAAGGTCAATGCATCATGAAGTGAAGAAAATTTTTCTGAAGCATACTATCTGAAAAAGGAAGGTCGAGCCTGTAAAATTTTGACATATGCAACGAAAATAATACTACAGAAGTGTATGCAAGGGTAAAAATTGAGAAAAATCATAAAAATTCCTTTTCATATATGACTAATAATTTCACCAACATTCCTTTACCCAATTCATCAATGGCTCACACATTTATTTTCCACATTGTCGCGGATATGTAGTCGCTCCCTACTTTGTTTGTTGTTGTTTTGGTATCGCCGCCATATTGGTTTTGGTGTTCTTCCGCCGATTTCGGTCAGCGGTCGAGTGGGCCCGCGAATCTGTAGGTGCTCCCAATTATTATTGCTGCAAAGCACTCCTTTCTGGTATTTCCCCACCCAAAACCCCCGATTCCCAACTGGGGGCCCCCAAGCTTGTTGGGTGGAAAAGGGGGTTAAAATAACATTTCCTCAAGAAAACAAGATGAGATTCACTGAAAAAACACCATTAAATGAAGGATTGTTAATTGTCTTTTAGAAACTGGTGATGCGGCTTGCTTCTGAAGAATTACCGCCGTGTTTAGTACTGGCCCTTGGGGGTTAATTACAGTCGTCCGAATAAATATTACTTTAAATTCTTGTTCAGTGGGTAAAATAACATAGGAAAACGTCAATTGCCATAGTCTAGGCCACCGCGGATTGCTTCTGTAGAAATACCCTAAATGTGATGTTTACTCTATTGAAAAACAAAAATTTATTTACAAATTCCTTCTCGTATATAGTAGTAAAAGAAAAATAGAAGTTAACCCACACGTCAGCTAACGAATGTAAACAAAACTTCGGGTTTAGGAAACGAAGCTCCTTTCCTATTAAATGCGCTAGTCATTTGACCATAACTCATATTAATCAAGTAAATATGTATGATATCTGGAAACACCATTAACTGTCACATTTTGAGCTTCAATTACGATGAAATGTGTATATATTCGTGTAATTGTCATAGCATCCGTTCACATCGTAAACACTTTAGCTAAAGAACTTTGACTAGCAGCATATTACAATAAATTTATGAATAATATTGATTTATATAGCTAATTATGCATATTGCTATCGTAAAATATGGATATAAGTCACAATTTCATGTTTAGACAACATGAAAATATTAAAAAAACATAACAAAATAAGCTAATGACAGAGAAGAACGAAGAGGGCAGTACGGCGGGGCAAAATGCGTAGTCTGCTAGGGAAGTGAGATATCTCCGCCCACAGTGCTCTAGGGGAGGAGCCTGGAGGAGCCTGGCCGAAGCTCAGTGCAGTCCGGGAATATGCCTCCGGTGTTGACGGGCAAATTCTGGCGGGCTTACCAGTGAATGTTGTCCACACGGGTGAGGCGATGGAGAAGTGGGCGTGCCCAACGAAGCCAGTGGTGTGTTCAGTGCGGTACGATAAACATGGTGCCTACCGCAAAGAAGATATTGTGTAGTATGATAATTGCTTTGTGTGTGATGAAAAAGAAGAGAATATAGTGCAAAGAATGGCTCAGTAAAGGGATTTTGACGAAGGAAAAATCTATTTCTGGGCAAGGACCTGTGTCGCCCAATGAAATGCTTCCTTTAGTGTTCATTTCTAAGGTAATATATAGCTATAATTACCAGAGAAAAACTAAAATAGTAATGCCAGAGTAAAACTGGCTCGCTCACCTTTAATAAAGGTGTCGGTATGGTATCTGGGGCGAGTGGAAACCACTACCAGAGGTCCCTTGCCATTTAGACTCTCCCTTCCTCAATATTCCTAGTCTACAGAGGAGCCGATCCAAGGCCCCGCTACCCGCTACTACTACAACTAGCGCCTTTGTTTTCATTCCTGTAGATAGTACCCAAGCTGGGCCAAATAGGGTGTGGAAGAAAAGTGGGGTGGGATTTCACTGGGCGACACAGGTCCTTGCCCAGAAATAGATTTTTCCTTTGTCAAAATCCCTTTTCTGGGCTCAGCCTTTTTCGCTCCATGAAATAGTGCCAGAGAATTGGCCCCACCAGCTTGAAAGAAAAGTGTTGATAATCAATGATTACAGGTAAATTAAAACTCGATTAGAGTTAAATACTATAATGTATAGGTAATTAATTATTGCAATAAACAATAAAATAGTACAAGTAATTGAGAGTTTCAATGATCCTTAAAACTAACTTATCTACACAGAGGGGTTAAATAACCCACAATGGTTCAAATAACACACACCAGTTAACAAAATTACCACAAGGGAAAATAGACCCAGATACAACTATATACAGTACAAATCATCAATATATACAGAAAGTGCCATCCAAGTTAAAGTATGAACCCGGTAACGACCGAGCTACGGCAAGAATGCTAGCGAGGCAGGTAGGAGAGAGAGAGATGTAAGAGAGACATAGGCTATATAACTACTTATTACTAATTATGCAGTGTCAGGGGAAACTGTGTTTCCGGCTGCCACTGCTGGAAATTTAAGAACCTCTGAAGACTTCAAGTAGTAGCACTTAAATACTCTCGGAGATTTCCAGCCTGTGTATACTTCTTAAGATCGTCAAAATTCATATGTTGAAAATAATTAATGGAGGTGGCTACTGCCCTAACATCATGTGCCCTTGGAAAAGATTCCGGGTTAGCTTGTTTTATGAAATACAAAATTTGTTGTCTAATCCCTTTTAGGGAAATAGTGCCGCCTTTTTCCCTAATGAACAAGGGGCCTGAAGATATCAGGGCAGTCCTGCTTAAATATGCTCTTGGGGAATTAACTGGACATAGGGATGGGTCCTGGGGAAGTGGGACAATCTTCCATGGAGCCCATCTATCTTGTGGATCCTCATTTTTAGCTAGAAATTGACGATCTGGTGAGAGTAGTAGTTCTCCTGTAGGGAGAAATTCAGTATGATCTGATTCCCTAGATAGGGCCAACAGTTCAGAAATTCTGGCGCCTGAGGCTAAACTTATTAGGAATAATGTTTTCCTTAAGAGGGTTATATAATTACATGAGTCATTATTAGTGTCAGAAGCCAATTTAAGGACATCGTTTAAAAACCACGAGACCGTCCTGGGTCTCTCAGTTGGTCTAAGTCTTGCACAAGCTCTTGGAATGGATGAAAAGTGCGAATCTGTTAGATCTAAATTGAAGTCAAATTGGAAGATCTTCTTAAGTGCTGATTTGGTAGTAGTAATTGTACTAGCTGCTAAACCTTTTTCGAACAAGGTTCTGAAAAAGGTTATGGCCAGATTTGTGGACATGGTTTGTGCATTTGAGTCCTTTAAAAACATAGCTAGTTTCTTAACTGCTGAGTCATATTGATGCAAGGTCGATTCCCGTTTGTCAGATTCTAAGAACAGGATGTTCTGAGGATCGATGTTGGCATCTTTCTAAACTGCAAACTTCATGAAGTCCATAAAGTTAGGGCTTTCTGAATTCCTGAGGAAGTGGACACAGTCCTCGTTTGAACCAACTGCGTCAGTTTGGGATTGGGAATCTGTTGAGGCCGGAGTCCTAATTCCAATAGTAGAAGGAACCAATTGCTCTTGGGCCAATTGGGAGCTACTAGTGCAATGTGACCCTTGAACGTCCTGAGCTTGTTCAGGACTTTCAGGAGTAGATTCACTGGAGGAAAGAGGTAAATTCTCTTCCATACATTCCAATCTATAGCCATAGCGTCCGTGGCGTAAGACAGAGGGTCCAGGTTGGGAGCCACATAACCAGGAAGTCTGTGGTTCGACTCTGTGGCAAAGAGATCCACCTGAAGTCCTGGTACCTGTTGACAGATCCAACTGAATGACTCCTTGTCCAATGTCCACTCCGATTCTAGCGGGACGGATCGTGATAGGGCGTCCGCCACCACGTTCCTGACTCCTGCTAGGTGAGTGGCTGACAGGTGCCATTTGTTCTTGTCTGCTAAGGCAAATATGGCTATCATGACATGGTTCATGTGGCTCGATTTGGAGCCACCTGTTTATGCAGTGGACTACTACCGCACTGTCCAATACCAACTTGATATGAGACTTCTTGGCTGGTCGTAGCCTTTTCAGGGTAAGAAACACTGCCATAGCTTCCAGTACATTGATATGTAGCTGGCAGAATGTTAGAGACCAGGTTCCCTGTACCTTTTTGTACTGTGAGTAACTACCCCAGCTGCTTAGTGAGGCGTCTGTGTGGACCACTAGGGCCGGCGGAGGAAATTGCAAGGGTATTGTCTTTGACAGATTCTTGATTTCCGTCCAAGGGCGGAGCCTCTTGCGTAAGATCGCCGGAATGGGAGCCATCTTATCCCGGGATCTTCGGTTTGCTTTCGAGCACCAAACCCAGTTTATATCCTTTAGTTTGGCTTTCAATAGAATGTCCGTTACTGATGCAAATTGGAGTGAACCTAGGATTCTTTCCTGGTTCCTCCGGGACGTCTGTTTGTTTCTGAGAAATTGCCTTGTGGCCTTGGCTGTTTCTCTTCTCTTTAACGGCAGAATTGATAGAGTATGAGAGTTTAAGTCCCATTGGATTCCTGGCCACTGGGAACGTGACTCCAGTGTCAGCCGGGACTTGGTTCTGTTTATCTGGAACCCTAAATGTTCCAGAAACTGAATTACCTTGACCGTTGCCTTGTGACATTCTTTGATACTTGTGGCCCATACGAGCCAATCGTCCAGATAGGCTACTAACATTATTCCCTGAGTTCTCAACTCCTGTACTACTGTTTCCGCCAATTTGGTGAATATTCTGGGCGCTATGTTGAGCCCGAATGGCATTACTCTGAAGGAGTAAGCCTTCTTTCCTAGTTTGAAGCCTAGGAATGGGCGGAAGTGTCTTGCTATTGGGACATGATAGTAGGCACCTGTAAGATCTATAGAGGTGGTGACGGCCCCACGGGGAAGTAAGGTCCGCACCTGTGAAACGGTCAGCATTCGAAACTTGTCGCAATGAATGAATGAGTTCAGATGGGACAAGTCTAGAATTATTCTTAATTTGTTTGAGTCTTTCTTTGGCACGCTGAAAAAGTGCCCTTGAAACTTTAAGTTTCTGACTCTTGATACTACCCTCTTTTGAAGAAGTTCTTGGGTATACTATACCAATTCCGCTGTTGGTTTTTGGTAAAAGGTGTTGGATGGAGGAGGACCTTGAAGCCAACTCCACCCCAGACCTTTGGTCACAATGCTCTGTGCCCAGTTGCTGAACCCCCACCGATGTCGGTAGAGGTACAGCCTCCCTCCTACCTGGTGATTCTCACTGATTTGCTGATGGACGGCGACCTCGTGCTCCCCGGAAGCCTTTGCCCCGGTTGGTGGCTCTTCCAGCACCCCGGTGATGGGTGGGACCCCTAGCTCGGCTGCCTCTAGCGAACCTATTGAATGCTTGAAAGGACTGTGATTCATAGGTCGCATTAAAGGCTGGAGAAACTGCAAAGGAGGTCGAAGCCTGCGATTGTGCCGGTTGGGTTAAAAGCACAAACTGCTGTTGCGGCTGTGCTTTGGATGTCGACGGTTGCGGTACTTGGGGTACCAGAACCGCCTGCATCAAAGTCTGTTGGGGAGCCTGGAAGGGCTGGAACTTCCTAGGTCTCTTCTTCGATTTGGGATTCGATCCAGTGGACTCGGGTTTGCGTTTGGACACGAGTCCCCAACAAATCTTCAGGCTCTGGTTCACCCTAGACGCTTCGCACAGAACCTCATTCACAGCAGAGGCAGGGAAGAGGTCCGTGCCCCATATGGATGAGGTGATCAGCTTGTTCGGTTCATGGCGGATAGTGGCTTCCGCCAGAACATGCTTCCGACAGTTACGCCAGGCTACCATGAAATCATATAAGTCACATTGCATTGTATGCAGTAGTGACTTGGCCATGATTTTAAATAGCGCCTCTTGTCTGTAGATAAGAGACGCCATCTCAGTCATCGTCAGCGAACTGAGGGACCTGCTGAGCCTCATCCTAGCGTCGTGTTCAGCTTGAATTAGGGCTTCTGATAGTCTAGGCAACCTCTCGCTGAACAGCGTGTTACCGCAGTCCGGCTTGAGTTTGCTCACTGAAAAGGTGGCAGGAGCATCCGAGTAGAACTCAGCTGATCCGAGGAGCAGAAGGGAAGTCGGATCCGTCTCCCAGAGCTGAGGCATAGGCTTGTCTTTCAGGACTGCCTGGACTGTTGCCTCTGTCACTTTGGAGATGAATGGCAACGGAGTGTCCTCATTTACAGTGAAAATTGTAAACGGGCTCTTGAATGCAGTAACTTTTGTGTTTACGCATTCCCATTCATCAAGGTTCCAGCGCCAAGCTTGTTGAGCTTGGTCCCGGGGTAGGATTACTGTTTCCTTCGGGACTTTATCCTCCCTGCTCATGGCGGCATCCGTTAAACGGACATAGCCAAAGAAAGGGGGCTGGAGTCCCTCAGGATAGAACTCGAAGTCCTCTAGCCTTCGAGTTCCACAACCCTCAATAGTCAGCATACCCTCTGCGAACGGAGCGTGTGCTGCTACCCTCCATGGGTTGTTTGGTTTAAATGGAGGGAGATTGGATGAGTCTGGCATCAGCATTGCATGAGTTTCCTGGCCGGACTGTGCTTGTCCTGCTGCCATACTATCTTGGAGACCAGACATCATGTTCTCCTGGGCTACTATCCTCTCCGACAAGGATTGGATAGTTTGTCCCGATGCTTCCAATGTAGTTGACAGCTGGGTCAACATTTCTTGGAACTTGGTCTGGACCAAGTCCCCAACCATGTTGCCCATCCGCTGCATGATGCTATCCGAGAAAGCATCAGGGTCAAAGGAGGAAGGCTGAGCCTTCTCCTTGGGAACCTTGGTCCTCGACCCCTTTGGTGGGAGAGTGACCTTTGGCTTGACTGCCCCGGGGTTATGAGCCGGCGGTGTAGTGACAAGCTTGGTTCCTGACCTCTTCGGCAGGGACTTTTGCTTAGACTTGAAGTCTGTTTTGCTTTTAACTTTAGGGACCGCTGATGAAGACTTCGGTCTGACCGACTGAAGTCTATCAGCGAATCCCTGGAAGGAAGTAGAAGTAGAAGGAGAAGAAGCCAAAGATGGACTCAAGGACAACCCTTGAGCCCCTACCAAACCTGCCTCACTACCATTCTTACCGTTGCCCATTTCATCTATAGCCATGGGCTCGCGGTCCAGGTCGAGGGCTGCCACGTCCCCCACAACTTCCTCTGCAATTTACGTTAATAAACGAAATCCTATAGAACGAACGATTACCGCGTGCGTACGATACCGATGATGCCGCCAAGTGGCCGAAAGAGCATGCCGCTATGTAGATGCATCATGGGAGAGATGCTGACCAATAGGAGTGAAGGATCTCATGGCAGTGACTAGCATCAGGAACCAATGGGAGAGCGGGAGGATGGTGGCGAGTCTACTCAGTTGGCGGCGCGCAAGTTTTAAAATTGTTATCGGTGGTCTGGGCGAATCTCAGACTTTACAGCAACAACCTTTTGTATCTTGAACAATTTTCGTATGTAGAGCCGCAAAAATCTTCGTATTTGCTTTCGTATCTCGAGTCTTTCGTAAGTTGAGCCTTTCGTATTTCGAGGTACCACTGTACTTCTGTTGATAAGGTACAATTGTCTATAAGAAACTCTCTCATTGATCTACTGACTTCCTAAGCCCTTTCTATTTCTTAAGCATATTTTCTTTGCTGCACATTTTACACTTAAACTCAGTATAGCCCCCAGTATGAACTTCCAAGTTCAGTTGAAGCTGCCATTCAAAAACAGAACCTCAATCTGTTTCAGTTCCTCATATGGCGATTGGTGTAAAATTTACTGAGTGTCCATCAACTAGTTGTTCAAACTGATTCGGGTTTTCGTTGTCAGGTGGATGGTGGGGAAAACTGTCTTTTTGCTCGATATTAGATATAAAAGCTTTGGTTTGACTCACAAATAATAAGTAAAAAATATTGAATTGGTTCTAGCATATTACTGAAAATATAAATCTACTAGTAACCAGTATTAAGGAGGCAAATATGATATACAGTTATTCAAGACAATTTTTATATCTCATTTTGTTGTAAGGAGCCCTTTATCCATGAATAGCCTTATAACCATGCAAACAATTCCAGTCACACCAAAATGACATGACATGAATGGAAAGTCCTACAGCACATGCAAGTTGGTAGTATTGCTATGCTTCCAAGAATTGTCACTGCGGTTACCTGTGAGGGTGAGGAATCCTTCATTTGTTTTCAACTGAATGTTTGTCGATTTATTTTTCTTTGTTTTGTGTTGTGCTTAGTTTAGTAAATTTGTCAATAATCAACCATTTTTTCCTACCCAGTGGAAACTCAGCATCACTGTATTACCGTGAGTACTCAATAGTTTCATTATTGCAGTAATTTTATATTCATGACTCCATTACTTTCATTGTGTCATATCACTCTACTTTCACTGTATAATTTTTGCTTGGTTGTTCCAATTATTGCCTTTATCCAACAATGACATCGACTGCCCTTTTCAACTCCAGTTTTGTTCCAGCTAGTCCTTTCCTGTCCCCAACAGTAATTCTAATTCACTCACTCTGCTTCCTCCATCGGATATCCTTAATTTTGGGGATGTCTCTCTTGTGGCTCTACTTACCTCTATAACCAAGGATCATCAGCTTTTGTACATTGTTGATTTGTCCATGGATGAGTTAATTCCAAGCCCATTTCTTCCTGCTTTAACAATGCTGCCCAATGTCTTGCTGCCAATTTCAAGTGACTCATGCTGCTTCTCTGCTCTCTGTGGTTTCAGCTGCTCCTGTGAATGCTACAATTCCCATGTATTTGACTTTACAGATGCTACTCCTCTGAATCCGATGTTTTCCACCTCCTCAACTGTTCCTACATACATGCCTTCACTTTGCATACTAGGCTGCCCACATATACTTACACTGGGTAATGTGTATTTGACTGTTCCAATGTAGTATTTGCTCCTTTATTGTACCCAACTGCTTCAGCAAAATAGATTGCTTTAGTGGCTTTGCCCTTGTCCTCTGCCATGCTTTTGTTTACACAGTTCAAGAATCTGCTGCTATCCTCTGTCATAGGCCATCATTTGCATGACTTAAGCTGTCTCCTTCTGTTCCTGTGAGGGCAGACCCGCCCCCTAGCCTAAAAGTATAATCAAGATGCATCTTTATCTCATCCAGTTGGCCTGGATCCCATGCAGACTCACATATGTGAGTCTTGATCACCCAAGAGAAGCCGTCACTCACATCACAGCTCCACAGGTCTTGTTTGTTCCAGTTCCAAGCCATTTGCTTTGGTCTGTGTACAGAACCTCAGGGTATTCACGAGAAACTATGGTACCTGTGGATGGCTGGGCTCATTTTCTGGGTCAGCATCTCCATTGGTATTTGTAAAATTGACTGGTCTTGGCTTCGTCAATGGAGTTGATGGAACGCTTTTGTGGCTTCTTCTGGACATAAGGCAAAGCAAAGTCTCTCATTCTGATCATTGTTCGTCAGTGGGTTTTTTGTTTTCCTCACAGTTCATTGCTAACACAGTCTTCTGGTAAAAGTAAAGGCTTGCTCTTGGGCTCTTACATTATTCTTGCTTTGCCTTCCTTTATGCTGAGGAAAGCCTTCTCTGCCAAGTGAGAACCCATCATGATGTATCTCCAGACACAAACTCCTTCCACCCTACTTCTCATCTGATCCTTCACATAAGTTGTAATAATCTTCTTGTTTCAAAGAAGTCTACTTTGCAATTATAATTCAAGCTATTTCTTTGTTAATGGGTTCATAAGGACAACAGCTATTTTCACAATAAAGTTTCTTTTTCTACAAACCCATCAATCTAAAGCTCTTAGTGCCCTCCTCCCATCCCCACACTCTGCGAAACAGAGGTCAGCAGGGAGGACTGACACTTCATACTCCACCTACATGTGGAGCATAAGTCAGTTGGACATTTCTCTTTACAAAATCTATCTATCAAAATGGTGCAAACTGGAATCATTCACATGGTGTAAGGCTAATGGTGATTAATTGCTGTAGAAAAATATGTTATATTGTAAATCATCATTTTTAGTCCTCCTATTCCTGAATATGTATAATGGTTAAAGCAATATTCTTGAAATGTTATAAAAATGGATACACAAGATAAAAAATGTTTTAAAGATGAATTCCTATTCTGAAAAGGCATTTGTGTATATAATGCTGTAAGTAACAAATGAGTGGTTTTGGGATAGGTTTTCATTATCAAGGTAGATATTCTTGATTTTATGTTTACATTATTGATTTCACTACCACTACACAGATAGCCAATGATCTCTAGAATTATCTTGGGAAATGTATAATTTCCCTCTCACCGTAAAGGGCAGGCAAAGCTTGGTTCAGTTCTGCTTGACACTCCTCCTTCAATGCCCGAGCATTGGCCGCATGAACGCCGGCTTCTTCTTCTTCCACCTGCACAAGCTTACGGCGAGCCTCAACTTCCAATGATTCCTGGAGAGACATTCATTTTGATTGCATACAGTCTTTCAAATACTATACCATCCGAATTGGTAGGCACACAGGTTTATCCTCTACCAGGGTTGATAGTTTAATAACAGATGTAATAATATCTGGTAGACTCCAAACAAGATGACAAAAGTAGAAATATTTACATTATTGCCTACTGTTCCAAAGAGAAATAAGTTTTGCTAAGAAACCATAATATAATTTTGGTTACAACATTATTCTGTATTCTAAAGACAATCTTTTAATAATTATTATACTTAGGAGGGTCAAGATTTGTCCATTACCAAGGCAAGTCTACTAGTACTGACTTATGCTCTATATATCCCTTATTTCTATAGAGACCTGTGTTTTCATGCGGTCCTAAATCAAATTCAAATTAACAAATCATATTACATAGTCACCATTAAACCTTGCATAGATCAGATAAAAGCAGGATTAGTACTAAGCCCTTGGGAAGCAGAAATAAAGTTCCAGAGGAATAAGGCAATGAAATCTTACCATACTAAATATACTGAACATTACAAGCCACAGCACAGCTATGAACACCAAACACAAAATACCGCTGCCTTTATAGAAATCCTTCTTGGTTCTGAATGTTCTACTCGTTCATAAAAAAAAATAAATACTCTCCCCAAGCAGAGCTTTAATGAATTATGAGATCAAAGGTTTGAGTCAGTCTTTAGTCAAGTGTTAAAGAATGTATACACAACTATAATAGTAATGATAATTAAAATAATAACATACACAGGACTAGCTCTTCAGTGCAAACCAGAAAAGACTATATGGACAACTACAACATGGAGAAGCAGAAAAAATTGCAGTTCCAGAGGCTAAGAACTTTAAAGGTCCTAGGAAAAAATCTGGAGTAACCCAGTACCCTAAAAAAAGAATGCAAATTGGCCACTGTACCTTTAGCATGAATAAAGAGACAGATTTAACCAACTAGAGTCAAGCCTTATAGCCTTGCAAATAAAAAATAACTTGAGAAAGGTTCCCTAACTGGGAATCCCTGGACCAGACAGCATGCAAGAATACTGCTGGAGAAACTTCAAGTTCATGCATGGAAAAGTAATCTAGAAGTGTGTAGAACAATGAGAGGAATTGCATTACATGACAAATAGTAGAACATCACTAGTATAAAAAAAAACAAAGAAAGGCAAGGCAGTGAATACTGACTAACCTATCACATGCCATAGTTAAAGAACAGAAAGAATGCCACAGGAAATGCAAATGGGCCAAAGCCCATTTCATGATGGATAAGATGGTGATGAGGAATTGTCAAAGAAGGAAAGCAAACCTAAAAATGGCAAGATTGACCATAGGAAGGTCTTCAATATGGTCCCACATTCGAAGCTACTTGAAAATATACAAAGCTAGACAACTTAATCTAACTCTCCAATGCCAGCCCTAGATGAATCATCCAAGGAGGCTCACTATCACCACTGATACCAATGATAATGGCCGGCCCAGGAAAAGTAAGAATGGCTATCAATTGCTTAGTGTTCATGGATGACATCAAGATATATGGAAAAGATGCTAAGAGCTTGGGTTCCTTTGAACAGCCTCCCCAGACCTTGACTGAAGATATGAGAACGAGGTTTGACTGACAAGTACGCAGTTGTAAATAGAGTTTGTACAATTCCCAGATGAGAATTCTCAAGAATATAGAGGAGATCCTAGAGGCTGATAACATCAAAAAACCAAAAAACATCAGTAGGAAATATTTTGACAAAACTGCAGCAACACACTGAAGGTAATCAATACATGGTCAACGACAGTGGTAAGATACACGGGAAGAATAGTGGTACATAGACTGGACAAATGAAGATCTAGAAAAAATTGACATAAAAACAAGAAAACTGATGACCATCAGTAATTAACTACATCCAAAGGTCTACTTACCAGAAGAAAACAGAACATAAAATGCAAAGTGTGGAGGAACAGTATCAACATCAAGAAAAGAATGCGTGTACCTGTAACAGTAAAAGTGAATGGTAGATGACAGCCTACAATGAGGAATTCATCTCTTTCAACAAAGAGCCTGAAAAGAATAACGAAAGGATCACAAGCCAATGGCAAGAGAAACGAGAAAACAAACAAGTGCAAAGCCAAAGGCAGACTCAGACAGTAACTGTAGATGGTAATTGGCAATCCCTGGTTAAGAGAGAGCTCAAAAAGAAAACTGAATTCATGTTGATGTTGACATAAGAGCACATAATATGTAAAAAGTAAAATTGATAGCCAAATATCATCATCACCTGCGTTGAAAATAGAAACATAATATGGAGACCATCAACTATATCATAAGTGAATGCCAAGCATCAGCTTAAAAGGAATACAAAAGGAGAAATGACCCAGTTGCCAAGGCCTTGCACTGGAATATCCGCAAAGAAAAGAGCATATACGTACTACCTATAGACCAGATCAGAAGTAGAGAGCCATATATTATGAAAAGTGCTAGAAGAGAGGTAAATAATTAAGGTACTATGGTACCATAAGCTCAAAGACCAGACCTAAGTCTAGTAAATAAACTCAGAAAGGATTTCTGGCAGATGTTGCCATACTATGGGGAACAAAAGTAAAGGACAAAAGCAGAGAAACAAAAGAAAAATACGAAATCATGGAAGTGCTATTGAGAGTAATCCCAGATCTCAGGAGAAACCTGGAAAGGATTGCTTCAGAAAGCATACTGTTGGCCAAAGGAAAGATAATTAGGAGTGTTGGGACCCTAAAAAAAATATGGTAGTAGTGATCAGATCTTCAGGAAGCAGGTTGCAGTCTGGATATACCAAAAAGATAAAAAATGAAAATAAAATAAACACAATGCCTTTGTAATGATAAACAAGAACAGTCAAGTGCATAATTACTGTAGCTGATAACGTACTAACCTCTTCAATAAGAGTCATCATCCTCGAAACATCCCGAGCTGCTTCGTCAATCTGAGGGCCCAATGTAGCTAACAAGTCTTGCATCACTGAAATCTAAAAAGTAAGATAAAAATTAGTTACTATTATTTACAACTGTCATTCTATAGTATGCCTTTTTTAGAAATTCAATAACTAACGCAGGTCCTATGTCTTGTACACAGTGCCAAGAGAAAGAAAAAGAAAAAAGTCAAGGGCACTGGGCATCTAGCTCTCTTCCCATTCCGTAAGCCTAGGTACAGCTAGCAGTTAGTACAGAACAATGAATAAAGCCAACCTAGCTAAAGGCGGGAGCCCGAATTTTACAAAACACCATAAATCCCATATGCTAACAACAGCTTTTGAGGTTTAAAAATCAACATAGATAGAATATAAAACGGGAAAATTATTATTAAGTGAGAAAAAAGTGAGAAAAGAATTGAACACATGTACTCTTTTTGCTGGTCAATAAAGGCATTGCAAGCGTCACTATGTAAGAAGGATAGTCTACGAGAACATTGAAAAGTTATGTTCCCATTACAGAAGGTTTGTAGGATACAAAAGGAAAACAGGGTAAGTAAAGAGAAATGAAACGGAGAAGTTAGAAGAATAGACAGGCTCTCTATGACAGGTTACCGAATATTTCTGAGCTATATGTCGTTATTCTTGAATAAGAAAAACATTTTCAAGAAAAAAAGTCTTTCATCACACTTTACCCCTAGACATCTGGGGGATGAGCCACTCTAACCTTGAAGCTATCCAGTAAATTACAGGACAGAATTTGTGACATTTTTGCTTATGATAAACAGAGCTGTTATTTGAAACAAATGCAAGTTCAAGAAGACATTATTATAGATATTAAAGATTAAGTTTGGCCAGGCGTGAAAATACATGAAATAATGATCGCCAACTGATTACTTGTCAGTTTTCTCATAAGAGAAATAACATAACAATAACCAAAAGACATGGATACAAGGCAATACAGAATCTGAAACAGGAAAATAATTTACTGCAAAAAATAGAAAATATTCCCAAAATTAATTGTTCAATGTGCAGCAAAAAGTAAACCACAAAATAATATACATTACAAACCATATGTAAGACTAGAACAGATAGACAATGAATTTGTAATTCCTAGATTTCAGTAAAAACAGATTTTGTCAAACTCTTTCCTTGTGAGAAAGCCTCATATACATTACCTGGGATGCTGCAAATGAGAGTTTATCTAGACCAGAAAGATACTTCTTCTTGAGATTAGAGGTGTGAGCTTGTCGGGTGGTGAAGAGCCCACGAAATTCTTCCAGAAGTTGTAGGTAGCTCGCTGGAGTCACTGAAGGGCACCAGATACCACTACTTATTATCTCTTCATTGACCTTCCTGTGAATGAGTGAATGAAAAAGTATAGCTGCTGCTTTGTACTTTCAAGTAACATGTAACTAAATGTCAATAATTTTTTCTAGTTTCTGTCAGAAAATTAAAACCAAACTTGTTGAAATGAATCTAAGTTATTTATCGAAAAGGAGACTTGGGTAACTGACAACAAAGGACTTTGATGTCTGAGATATAAAATGCCAAGGTGTCTCGCAAAAATAAGAGTCAGAAAGAAAAACCGAAAAGGTGTTTTAAAATAGTAAGAAAAGAATAAGGGTAAAGTGTTCGAAAATTTGTTGCTGATATGGTTGTGGCACATTTGAAGTTGGTTAGCATAGCCAAGATTATTCACATTTAAAGTACCGTTATCATAAATGTCCACGGGCCACTAATAGAAAAACAGTACTGAAAAAAATTGGATGTAAAGGATACGCTATGAAATATATAGCAAATGAAAAATGAAAACAAACGAGTTAAATGATAAGGCCTGTCAGCCTGCTCAACGAAAATGCATTTGTACCAACTTTGAATTTCTGAAGTTCCAACGATTTAACTATGTACATACTTGGATCTGAAGATATTTCCACATTTTGGTCACTGTGGCATTGTCCAAATAAAAAGTCTAGATTATCAATAAGAGAAATGGCAAAACTGTAAAATTCAACGCACATATAGTACTAATGACAGATGTTATGGTCTGGAAAGATGTGAATACAAAAAATTATCAAAATCATTAAAAATTTTACTGAGCATGGACAAGCTAATTGAACCATGGTGCCAGACATTACTAGAAATTCTTATACACATAAATTTTTCTTCCAATGATTTGCAGAGCACCAAATAGACCAATGATCTTGAATGCCATTGTTTGTTAGGCCTCTTGAAAGTGCATATTTGTGTTGGGAACATTTCACTTTTAGCCCTTTTGATGTTTGGCCGATAAAAATCTTATTACATTCTTTGCAAGGGATACCAGATGCAACATTGTTTGAATTGAATGGACTATTCTTAATTATTAACTGGGTTAAGTCATTGATAATCTGCAAGGTCAGTGACCATCAGAAAAGGAATCTGCTGGAAACGGTGTTTATTGAAGCCACATGCACCAGGAATTTCAATCTCCACCCTGGATTATCCCTTGATTCTTTGTCCTTGTCTTTTCTGTTTAAAGAAACTGTAACCCCACCCTATCTTCTCATTTTGTATATAAAACTCTGTCAACTACCTCTGTATTCAATGTGAACTTGAAAATGTAGAATAAACTACGAAAGCACTTGTTCAAAGTCCCGGTTTTCACTTACCTTCTTACATGGATTTTATTTTATTCTCAAGCACATGTTCATTCATGCTGAATTGGATATATATACATATATATGTTTGTATGTATGTATATATACAGGCAGTCCCCGATTATCGACAGCCTTGGTTATCGGTGATCCGGTTGTATGGCATTTATCTAACGGCAATGATAACTGAATTTTCGGCCCTGATAACTGGGGATAAGCACTATTATCGCTAATTTTCGGTTATCGTCACCCCATTAGGAATGGAACCCCCGCTGTCAACTGGGGACTGCCTGTACACACACACACAATCACACACACACATATATAATATATATATATATATATATATATATATATATATATATATATATATATATATATATATATATATGTGTGTAATATATATATATATATATATATATATATATATATAGATAGATAGATAGATATATTATATATATATATCTATATATAGATATAGGATATATCTATATATATATATAGATATATATATAATATATATATATATATATATATATATATCTATATATATATATATATATATATCTATATATATATATCATATATATATATATATATATATATATATATATATATATATATATATATACAAGTGTTTCTAGAAACACTTGTGTTGAAATGGTGGTCACGCCTAGTTATTTTTATATCCAAGAAGGCCAAAGTAAATTTAATGTTAGGATGGGGCTCATTATGAATAGGTAGTTTTCTTCTCATTCTCTATTTTAACGTTCTGACTATGTTTTAATTTGTATTGTAATTTTTATTGTAATTTCTAAGTTTATTTTAATGTTGAATTTCAATTGTAGACTGATGATGTGTTGGTGACAACATGAAACGTTTCTTAAAACGTGTTTATATGCTTGGCGTCTGATTGAACACCCCTTCCTTTATACTTGTGGTTTTCCTGATGTGATATATATATATATATATATATATATATATATATATATATATATATATATAGATATATATATATATATATATATATATATATCTATATATATATATATATATATATATATATATATATATATATATATATATAGTATATATATATAGATATAGATATATATATATATATATATATATATATATATATATATATATATATAGATATATATATATAGATATATATATATATATATATATATATATCTATATATATATATATAATATATATATATATATATATTACATCAGGAAAACCACAAGTATAAAGGAAGGGGTGTTCAATCAGACGCCAAGCATATAAACACGTTTTAAGAAACGTTTCATGTTGTCACCAACACATCATCAGTCTAAAATTGAAATTCAACATTAAAATAAACTTAGAAATTACAATATAAATTACAATACAAATTAAAACATAGTCAGAACGTTAAAATAGAGAATGAGAAGAAAACTACCTATTCATAATGAGCCCCATCCTAACATTAAATTTACTTTGGAAAATGAGAAGGATGACACCCTGGCCTTCTTGGATATAAAAATAACTAGGCGTGACCACCATTTCAACACAAGTGTTTCTAGAAAGAGTACCTTCACTGGGATCGGTAACAACTTTGTTTGCTCGTGTTTCCATAATTTTAAGATTAATGCTATCTCCACTTTGGTTTTTAGGGCCCTTCGGTACACATCTGATTGGCTCTCCTTCCACCTTGAAGTCGAGTTTCTTTTAGAATATTTTATAGAGAACTCGTTTCCCAAAAAGCTGGTTTTTAACATCATTAGTAAATTGCTAGCGAAGTATCTGTCAGCACCCACCTTAATTTTAATGTACCCAAGTTAACCATGTACGCACCCATCCCTTTTATTCATTCAGATAGTTTACGTCTTAAAGTAAAAAATATTATTGAAAAGGAATTTGGTTTTTTAAAACTCAATCTCGTTCCCATGAATCCACGAAAAATTGGAGGGTTTTTTAATTACAAGGACAAATTACAGGATTTCATGAAGTCCAATATTATATATAAATTTGAATGCCCAAGATGTCTTGGTATTTATGTTGGATCTTCACGTAGACTGTTACAAGTCCGGTATTATAGCCATTTGGGATTAAGTTACAGAACTGGGTCCAGAATCTCTAATCCCGAATTCTCTATTATAAGAACACACGCAAAGAGTTGTAAAATCACCATCGATAAGAAACATTTCTCTATTATTGCCACCACAAAGCAAACTACCCACCTAACTACCCTTGAGTCATTGTTTATTAAGCACCTGTCACCTAGTTTAAACTCCAACACTTCGTCATCTCCTCTCTCTCTGGCGTGAGGTTTACGTTGTGTGCAGACCTTATCGTGTTTAGTCATTCAGCTCTTTCCTTCTTTATGAATAGGTAGTTTTCTTCTCATTCTCTATTTTACCATTCTGACTATGTTTTAATTTTTATTGTACTTTTTAAGTTTAATTTTTATTTTAATTTCTAAGTTTATTTCAATGTTGAATTTCAATTGCAGACTGATGATGTGTTGGTGACAACATGAAACGTTACTTAATAAAACGCGTTAATATGATTGGCGTCTGATTGGACACCCCTTCCTTTATATAATATATATATATATATATATATATATATATATATATATATATATATATATATATACATACATACATTAAAACATGGTAGAAGAAAAGAATAAAAACATTCCATAAGCAAAGATAGGTTTCAAGATTTCTTAAAACACTTGCTAATCATAATGGCTTTTTATGCAATTTCATATATATATATATATATATATATATATATATATATATATATATGTGTGTGTGTGTGTGTGTGTGTGTGTGTGTGTGTGTGTGTGTGATAAATAAGGTCATTCTTTAAAAATGCCATGCAAGTTTATGTACAGATACCGTTCCCACCTGTGAAAAATGAGGGCAGTTGGGCGTACTAAAATTAAAGTTGTGATACAAGACCAAGTGTCATCCACACAGGTGTCTTACCTAGCCTTCTGATGTATGGTTGTGGCCGCAGCAATGACCGAATCTTTAGTGGAACGCCTCAAAGGAACCTCCGTCAGGTAATGATCACCAACTTTAACCAGCGCTTCCTGTGGCCATGGCTGTTTGAAAAATGAAAGATATCATCGTTACCATCGTTTATAATTGGAACTCCGTATCGTCTATTTCAAAATAGTAGATGGTTATCATTATCAGCACAAAAATGATGAGGAAATTCTGGCTCCGCGGACAGCTTCAGATGGTCCCCTGACCAACCTTATAGTAATCCACCGTGAGGCGAGTCGTGAAGGCAGGGTACTGGGAGAGAATCTGTGTCAGTGACGTAGACGGAGGCGTTGTGATGACAATATGGACCAAATCTGCTACCCTCTGGATAAGCTCCTTCCACAAGTCACCATCATTTGAGCCCCTGTCCTCAGCAAACAGCTTCAACCTCTGCTCGATCAAGAAGCAGCAGAGAAGTTCATTTAGACAAGTAATGTATGGTTAAACTGTAAATCATTTTGTCTTAAGTTAATATCAGAAATTTAAATGATGTTGACTGATATTGACTATATGCTTTGAATGGACTTTTTTTAGGCTACTGATACTAAACAATTGCCTAATATTGTCTACCCATCTAAAACTGACAGATACTGACCATCTAACAAGTGCTGACATGTCGCTGTTTGCACTATCCTGTTACTTTAAGACTAGTCACTTAACTTATTATTAACTAGTATTTATTGATACTAAACAATTGCCTAATATTGTCTACCCATCTAACACTGACTGATGCTGACTGACCATCTAACTAGTAGTTACATGTTGCTGTTTGCACTATCCTGTTACTTTAAGACTAGTCACTTACATTAATCACTCAGTTTGAAAGTCTGGTAGTGGGTAGCTGAGGTAGAATTAGCAAAGGAGAAAAGTCTAGAATGATGGGAACAAGACATAGAGAAACTATTATCTACTGACGTCCATCAAGTAGCTGAGATCCTCTGGAGGGAGCACGTTTGGGATATCACCGGTGAGGATGACAGTATTCAGTAGGTGAAGGATGGGGGGATGGTGCAAGGTAGTGTCTCCTAACAATAAGACAGTAGCGCGCTCCTCCACTCCAGCAGTTATCACCGCTTCCTTTAGTGCCAACCGCAAATCTGTGTAACCTTGAAAGAAAAATAAAGAGTTAATACACGAGGCCAGTGGGAACCCGACTCCTTTGTTTTTTCATCATGAAATTTTATAAACTTAATTTTTTTTCTACCCTTATACCAAATATAACATACTTTGCCTTCGTTTCATGACTAATATCCCTGCAATTATAGTCAGATTTTAATCTCGTATGAAAATGGTGTGAAATCTCCTCATAAAGCAAAATTACTTCTTTAATTGCTTATCCACCTTTAACTCCTTTCTATTAGGAGCAGTAACAGAAGTGATTTGAAAAATTCAAGAGATGAAATTCAAACAGACTATAAACTTACTCAAGAATTAAATAGGGCAACCTCAAACAACTACCAACAATTCGATATTTGGTACAACTTGAGAGAGATGATAATGAGTAACACCGAAAGATTTAGAGAGTCTCTCACCATCTGTATCATCAATTTCCGGGTAAATGAGTTTATGACCACATATGTGGGCGGCTAGACGTGTCAGAGAGCGCCTCCCGGAGCCGCCTACGCCCACCAGAAGCAAATGTCCCCCTTTGCGACACAGTGCACGGCACGCTCTGGAGACATGTTCCACAACGTATCTGAAAGCCGCAAAATAAGAGTAACTTTATTTTCAAGCTGAATATTTGGTAAGAAAATAGATTCTTCATTATGATTTGTCTAAAAGATATCCATTCTAATAAGAGAAAGCTTATTCCTGCATCCAGGTTCAGTACTATAGATAAAGCATTAGGCTTAAGCTTTCTGTTTATCAAATAATGTACTGAAAGTCTAACAACGTATGGTAAATGAGTCCCTTAAAGATATCTAAAAGATATCCATTTTAATAAGAGAAAACTTATTCCTGCATCCAGGCTCAGTACTATACATAAAGCATTAGGCTTAAGCTTTCTGTTTATCAAATATTGTACTGAAAGTATAACAATGTATAGTAAATGGGTCCCTTAAAGGTTTAATCATTGTATAAGAATAAGGTAGGATATAAATTTTGGTACATAAAGAATACAAATGTGGAGTGAAAATATATGTAGGCTATAGCTAGTCCAATGACCTCAGAAAAAATTCCAATAAGGCATTTTTAATCATAAATTACACAGCAACATACCCTTACAGAATACATTAGTAGTAGTACTGTATAAATGACAAGAACATACACAACAGTAATGTGTCTGCTAACATTTATAGGTGTATTCGCTGAAGACATGTTGGGACAATGTAAATTAAATGCAGACTTAATTTTTACAACTTGCTTACCTGAAGGTTACAAGCTTGAGAGGTGTTGCGTTATCGCCATTGTACTCCTGAACGAAAACATTTATATTCTGCTGAACAAGAGCGGCATCATTTAGTTCCTCGTATCGCCTTTCTTTCGGCTGGATGTCAGCATTACCCATAATCCCCCAGCAAACCCGTTCCATACAGGCTTCTGTCACCTGCCAATGACATTTAGACGTAGGCTGGTGAACAGTTTCAAACCCACCAGTAACAAAATATTCTAAAAAATGTTTTGTGTGCTATCGCAAGTTGTGAAATGTAGCATGTGGTTACTCCATTTTCAATGAAAGAAAAAAATTTCAAGGTGAATCATTTTTAACAAATATACTATATATTTCTGCATATTTTTTCAACTATTATCACATTTGGACATATTTTCATTCCTGCTCTACACATGATAATTAAACAAAGTCAATAGTATTTTGTCTGCCAATCACAGCGTCATAATTTTAATGTTCGGTGAAGTCTGACGCGATACTTTACCAAAATGGCTGGCAGCCAAAATACTTTTGGTGTAACCTTATCTCTTTACTCATAATTATAAAAAAGTTGAGTTAAGAATTACCAAAACAGAGAGAAAAGATGAGTTTTCTTTCATATCTATTCCATAAAGAAGAAAGAAAATAATGCAGAGATCTTGCTGTGATGTTTCTGCGGTGGGTGTCAAACATAAATGATAAGAACTGATGAATTTAAATTAAAAAATGAATCTAATGATATTATCTTCACTCATGAATTAGCACCCGAACACGCGTAAAGTTTTTCACTACTAAGCTTCAAAAAAACAACAACAAAAACACGAATGTTGATTTCCAGGGAACTATTCTGGCACTGTAAGATGTACTGATAACCAAACAAAGTAAGCTTATTACAGATTTAAACCCAAGGTGAAAGCTAGAATAATATGTCTGTATCTGATAACAAATAATGCATATTACAAAGACCTCAGTCAAAGAGGACAACACTGAAAGCCAGACCAAAGGTTATCTGATGGCCGATTGTGTAAATATATGATGAAAGTGATTGGAAAAATAATAATATTCAAAAAGTTTGTTTGGCAATGAAATGAGTACAAAGTATCATTATATTATTCAATCCACTCCCCTGAGCACAAAAATAAAAAATAAAGAGTGAGGGGAAAAAAGAAAAGAAATATCAAGGACAGAGACCAAGATGACATTAACAGTAGGAGTCAGATTTGAAAAAAAAAAAAAAAAAAAAAGGTACGATAAAGGGAAAATATGAAAATGGAATCACATAATAAGGAGGTACAAAATGGCTTAAAGGGGCAACGGTGAAGGTTATATTTAAGTAGAAAAACAAATAAAGGTGTAAGATGAGTGAGACAGAAGGCTCACACTACTGAAAGGATAAAAAAATGAGAATTTTTTTTGTTCTAATAATATTTTGGTACAAACCATCACTCTTCAACTGCCTTAGGGTGCAACAGCGCAATTTCCAGACACTAAGTATGACAGAATACAACTAGCCATCTGCAGAACAAAGCTCTAGGTCTATCTACTGGCAATAATTAATGGTCATATCAAGCATAGTCTTACCACTCTGTGAGCTCTATGGTGTCGGGAGGGGGCCAGATTACCTTGTAAAGTGATGGGTTTGTACCAAACAAATAGATTTTTTTTAAGAATTTTACCTGTTTTGGCACTCAAAACCTATCACTTTACCACTGCCTGGGTAAATATCTCAGTGGGAGGAGTTATGCCGGTATTCAGATATTTGGTTTCTGGGGCTCAGAGCCAGAGAATTCCCGTACTACTATATCTGGCGATCCATAAGTTCTAGGGACTAACAATAGCTTCTAGAGAAACTACCCAGTATTACCTGACAATGGACTGAAGTACTTATTCTACATCAACTGTTCACAGTGAATAAAATTAGGAGGAAAAGGAGTCACATTCTTGAGCATCCTCTTCTGCTTACGAAGAAGTTATAATTTGGGCCGCCACTACAAGAGTGCCAATTAAGAAAACGTCAAAAGATTCACGAGTCAGATCCCAAAAGTGAAATTGCATAAAGGTATTCAAGGCCTTTCATGAAGCAAAAGTATCTAGGTTATTGACACCTTAATAAAATTAAATAGGAAACAAAATCACTGTGAGTCTAGGTATTACCAAGGAACATCCTAAGCTACGAAACTCGTAACCTAGGCCTTGTTAGGTTGGTTGAATACATATTGACGCAGATTCTCCAGAAATTTATGTTTGTCTATGCAAATTAGCAAAGAGATAGTTTTTCAAATTCCTCATTCTGGTAGCTTTGAAAGCCACAGAATAAATTACTACTAACTTTCTAAACTAACTTGAAATTACTGCAATGCCTGACAGGTATAAGTGCACCCAAGCTGAACCATTAAGAAAATTATATATATAAAACTAGTTATCTAACAAATTCCTAATTGATCTCTTTAAGAAGAGTCCAATCACTAACTAGACATGAAAATAAAACGCAGCACCATTTTGTCACAAAATTCTATGAAGATCGAACTTGGAAAGAAAAAGTCTTGCTTGCGATAATCATATATCCATTATAAAATAACTCCTGTAACAAGCCAAAAACATAGACCATTACAAACAATGAATTACTCCAGTTATGTAAAATCCATAAGCACTATATATATATATATATATATATATATATATATATATATATATATATATATATATATATATATATATATATGTGTGTGTGTGTGTGTGTGTGTGTGTGTGTGTGTGTGTGTGTGTGAGTGTGTGTGTGTGTTTTAACTAATAACGGCATAGAAGGAAACAAAAATGAGCTTTAGGTGAAGAAAAGCCACTGAAATTTCCTAAGCAAAATAATAATGACCCCGTAAGTTATTCTGAATCATTTTGATTTGAATACCATGCTGGAAATTATCTGAAAATGAACGACTGTTTAAGAAACCAAAACACCTACCGGGCACTACAGCAGCATTATCGTACACTTGCCAGGAAGTTCCAATAAATGACACTTAATACATATCTGAAGCCCAGGAGACCCATAACGAAGGCAAAACCAGTACCGAAATACGGAAATGAAAAATAAGAAAAGCCGAAATAACAGGAAAGACCAGAAATCAATTAAGAGTAGAGGAAAAGACCCCACCCCATATAGACTCACTTTTCTAGCCCACCCCGCCCCCAACCCCCCCCCCAAGGGGCGTGGCTACCCCCCTCCCCCCATCCTGATTGGCTAATGTACGTACGTGAGGCCTAAAAAGGCGGGGCAACCCCCAAAACCCCCAAAAGGGGCGTGGCCACCCCGACCCCATATAGACTCCACTTGTCTGGGGGGTGTGGCCACCCTGACCCCATATAGACTCCACTATTCTGGGGGGCGTGGCCACCCCTGACCCCAAATTGACTCCATTTGTATTATAAGCTCATGTACGTACATGAGCTCATAATTGACTCCATATGTATGATAAGTTCATGTACTTACATGAGCTCATAATTGACTCCATTTGTGCTTACAAGCTCATGTACGTACATGAGCTCATAGTTGATTTTGGGGGGCGTGCCTCCCCTAACTCCCCCAAATCGCCCCTACTCCACTTTTCTAACCCTGTGACGTCACATAACTAAAGGGAATAAAAACCATCCTTTCAACCCTCCACTAATTACTGGGGGGGAGTGGCCACCCCCCTGACCCCAAATTGACTCCATTTGTCTTACAAGCTCATGTACGTACATGGGCTCATATTAGGGGGGCGTGGGCCTCCCCTAACCCCAAATCGATCAACTTTCTACCCCTGTGACGTCACATAATATAGAGGGAATAAAACCATCCTTTCAACCCTCCACTATTCTGGGGGGCGTGGCCACCCCTGACCCCAACATAATTGACTCCATTTGTCTAACAAGCTCATGTACGTACATGAGCTCATATTAGGGGGGCGTGGCCTCCCCTAACCCCAAATCGACTCCACCTTTCCTACCCCCTGTGACGTCACGTAACTCTAAGGGAATAAAACCATTCTTTCAACCCCTGACATACCCCCTGTGACGTCACGTAACTCTCCGGGAATAAAAACCGACATTTCAAGCCCTCACCCCAAATTGACTCCACCTTTCCTGCCCCCTGTGACGTCACGTAACTCTCCGGGAATAAAAACCAACATTTCAACCCCTCACCCCAAATTGACTCCACTATTCTACCCTGTGACGTCACGTAACTCTCTGGGAATAAACCATTCTTTCAACCCCTGACCCCAAATTGACTCCACCTTTCCTACCCCCTGTGACGTCACGTAACTCTACGGGAATAAAACCAACATTTCAACCCCTCACCCCAAATTGACTCCACTATTCTACCACTGTGACGTCACGTAACTCTCTGGGAATAAAACCATTCTTTCAACCCCCGACCCCAAATTGACTCCACCTTTCCTACCCCCTGTGACGTCACGTAACTCTCCGGGAATAAAAACCAACATTTCAACCCCTCACCCCAAATTGACTCCACTATTCTACCCTGTGACGTCACGTAACTCTCTTTGAATAAAACCATTCTTTCAACCCCTGACCCCAAATTGACTCCACCTTTCCTACCCCCTGTGACGTCACGTAACTCTACGGGAATAAAAACCAACATTTCAACCCCTCACCCCAAATTGACTCCACTATTCTACCACTGTGACGTCACGTAACTCTCTGGGAATAAAACCATTCTTTCAACCCCCGACCCCAAATTGACTCCACCTTTCCTACCCCCTGTGACGTCACGTAACTCTCCGGGAATAAAAACCAACATTTCAACCCCTCACCCCAAATTGACTCCACTATTCTACCCCTGTGACGTCACATAACTCTCTGGGAATAAAACCATTCTTTCAACCCCTGACCCCAAATTGACTCCACCTTTCCTACCCCCCTGTGACGTCACATAACTCTCCGGGAATAAAAACCAACATTTCAACCCCCACCCCAAATTGACTCCACTTTTCTACCCCTGTGATGTCACGTAACTCTACGGGAATAAAACTTGACCCCACCCCGACCCCAAATAGACTCAGTTCACTGTTTTTTTGCGACTCATGTCCCCTTTAATTGTTTTCAAAGTAACCGGGACGTTTACCTCATCCTCCTCCTATAAAATCTCTAAATTTATATATGCACATTGCGAATATACTCTCTCTCCCTCCCTCCCTCCCTCCCTCCCTCTCCCTCTCTCTCTCAGCCGTTACATTTTGTTTTATATATATATACACAGCTGCTTAGATATTCAGAGTATCATGATAAAAGGATATTTGGCGACTGACTTCATCCACATGTGATATCTCCCCCAATAACCATATCAGAGTCAATGTTATCTGATGATGAATCACGCACACACACACACATATGAAGAAACGAGACCTTATCGCCATATTTGCCCAGCTGACTTCACGCCAACGTGAAATTTTATTTTCATAGAATTTGAGTCATAATCTAGGTGGCGAACACAAGGACAAAGGTACACATTTCAATTTTGTTTATTTATTATACCGAGTTTGAAAGAGGTTGAAAAATCAAATTACAGACGGAATTGTTATTTTATATTTATTTTAACCAATCCTAAATACAGGGGAATGAATTAATATTCCATACAAATACATACATTAGAAAAAAACTGTACAACACGAACGCGATAATTATGCGCATTCGCTTTTTCAAAAACAATACTTCAACGAAACATACTACGGCTACTATATATTTTCTAACCTGTTCCTTCACATCACAGCCCTTAGTATATACCACAAACATCTTCTCCAGCACTTTCCCGACCGTGTATCGAAGACGACGACGTTTCATCTAACACCTCAAAGCTTTTAAATTTAGCTAACATGTTTTTCACTAACTTGTACGAAGAGGTTGATGAAGCCATGGCGACGAGTTCACGTCTTGATGTGACAATCCTTCAAGTCATCCACACATGACTCATTTTATCAAAAATCAGTATCACGTGACTAAACAGCTCCGATATCATTGTTCCTAAAATGTAATAAGCCACCACACACATCGCCATCTTGTTTTTCACATGTCCCGCCCTCACCTTCCCACCCCCTCCTCCTCCTTCCTCTTCCTCCTCCTCCTCCTTTTTCCCCATATTTCGCCACGTTTCGATTTGCTTTTTAATGGCTATATTCCTTAACATCCAATCTTTAACCCCCGCCATTTCAATGAAGTAGCGATAATTCGAAATATTATCAACGTGGTTTTTTTTATTCCCTTGAAATTCTCGAGCTATATCTAAAAATATTATAACTGCGAGCGGATGAGTTAAATCTCCTTCTTCATTCCATTCAACCGTTTTAGAATCTTGTAAGTGCTTAAACAAACAGCAGATAACGTATGACTTTTGGGGTTCTTTAAAAAATATTGGAATAATACCTGTTAAATCGGGATTGCTCTTTTTGCGAGTCATATCCCCTTTAATTGTTTTCAATGTAATGGGGGCGTTTTACCACCTCCTCCCCTCCAGTCACTGCACCTACATTTTCTATAGGAGGGGGATGATGGAGGAGGAGGAGGTCCCGTGAGCGATATAGCCGGCATAGGTGGTTTTTGGATATTAAGGGAGACGTGTCCGCTACTACTAACAGCTGCCGTATCCAACTTGCCAGTACCCTCTGGCAAGTTATTAATATCACCATCACAAACCTCTTTTCTATTCATTAACCTCTCATAGGTAATGGCAGGGATAACGTAAAACTCCTTCATTTTCAATTAAAAAGACTCCCTACCAAACTCGCAGCAATAGGCAATAAAACCGATAGAATAGTCCCCCCTTTACGACTTTTCAGTATATTTTTCTCTTAGATATGGACGTTGTTTTCAAGGACACAAGATGAATTTCTCGTCTACAATTTCTTAAGTGTTTAATAAACTTCTTATCTTGAGTTAGATTACCACAAAGAAAATTTCTAAAAATTTCCGAGAGAGTAGACACCAAACCACCGTTTAAGATGGGAATAACTTTACTTCTTTCACTGGGTGATAAACCAGAGATGAATAAAATAAAGTTTTTATTTTTACGTATTAAAGGTTGCTTACGGTTCATATCCCTACAATCCAATGAACGTAATATTGAGTTTTATTATCTTTCCTCCTCCTTCCCAGAATAGTGATATCATACGTTTCTGGTAGATTTGTGCGAATTAATTCTTCACGATAAAATACGCCCTTTATTTCTTCACCCGCTAAATCTTCCAAGAAGTATACGACCGGATTTTGCCTTGTATCCACTTTTCGGATTTTAAAAATTTCCAGAGTATTTTGAATTGTATATCCCCTCCTAAAAATTGCGTTGCGACGCTCATCGGCAATACGTACAACGTCTCCAACATTCAAGAGCGAAATGGGGGGAGGATTAACGAGAACAGCCTTTTTATACATGTTCGAGAATTGACGTTCAATGTCATCTCTATCCGTTAATGCGTGAACCTCTTGCGGGGTGCGACCCAAACTTCTATGGGGGGTATGATTATAACTCTGAACAATGTCGCGCAAGACGTTAATGTATTTTAAGGTATTCTTATGTGTGAGATATCTATATATACGACCCTTAATAGTCCTTATGACTCTTTCAGCTATAGAGGATTTTTATTTCTCTCGAATAAACGCTATATAATAATATTTTTACTATCTAGATATTCTCTGACGTGTTTGTTATAATATTCCCTACCCTCATTGCTATTCAAACGTGAAATTCCCAAAAATTCGGTAGATTCGATAACCTTCTTCAAAGCGCGACGCATAGTAACACCATCCTTCTTTTTCAAGGAACAATTTGTAGATATCTGGAAAACACGTCAATAAAGACTAGCAAATATTTAAACCCATTATTATACCGAGCTAATTTGGACATATCAGCTAAATCGGTGCTCGCTATTACTCTCGGTTTAGGTGACATGATTTTTCTTCTTGGGAATTTTTTTCGAGTGACTTTATGCAGTGTGTAAGACTTTTGTCCACGTAAGAATTCTTTAACATTTTCACGAGTAATTTGGCTATTCAGATTTTTCGCTACTCTGAATAAAGAGTCCACCCCGCTGAAACTACACACCCCGTGCATCTCCGTACAAAGTTTTTAGCAGTTTTATCCGTTCTTTATCCATATTGGTAAGCTATTTGATATTCCGTTTCACCCAGAATATTAGTTCGGAGCTGTAACACTTCAGGTGTTGACGGAGCGAAGTCTACTAACAAATAACCATAGCGGTTATGTGATAGGGCTTTTTTATATATGTCCGAAAAGGCTGAAGCTTTTTGACGGCCAAATAACTGCCGACCTAAAGTTTCAATTTGACTAAAATCACGATTTTTCATTAGAATATAATGTGAGCAATTCAAGCTTATACTTCTACTAAACTTTCCTGAATGAAACATATTCTGCGTTATGAATATAACTGAAATAGATGAATGACGTCCCGCTGTGAAGGCGTTAGTCACAAATTTATTATCACTGGCCTCGAGGAAGCAATCATCGAGTATGAATAATAGACCTTTATTAACCTCCGTCTCCCCCTTTTCAGCGTAATCAAAGGGATTTAAAATTTCTTTGGATACTTTAAATTTGGGACCTATTGAGGGATGCGTTTCGAGGGGGTGTTCAGATACCCGCAATATAAAATGTATTGGAAACGCATTTCATAGAGTTCAATGATTTTTTGACATAGGACGGACTTGCCACTGTTACTAAACCCCGCGATGATAATACGAGCGGGATTAGCGAACGGGTCTAACACTGCCCAGGGAAGGACCTGTCGCGGCCATGATGTTAGCGCGTTTAAGACTATAGGTGTGTACTTTACGCGCTCCTTTTTATATACAAGCCTTAATAATAATTAGGGTGAATGGAAGTTGACAGCAATAATATTTGTTTAATTTCTATAATGAAATACATACAGGTTTTTCCTACAATATAAAAATAGAACGTACAGTAAAAATGCGAAGTATAATAAAAAATACAATATAATAATTCAAAATATAAAAAACTAACTGTGTATATGCTTATAAAATGAAAATACATTATATACAATATAATATATTAAAAAAATATATGAATATAAGATAAAATATTATAGTAAAATATATAAACTATGACACCCGGTCAAGGTGTGATACGACCCCGTTTAACTGGAGGAGAGGGTGGAACCATTTCCCGTCGAGAAGTCAAAGACGTCGAAGAGAGAGAGGAATTAACATTGTATATTTTACTATTCTCTCTTCGACGTTTTGAACATCCTTTCACCCGTGGGAAATGATGTGATGGATGTAGGGTCGGAGGAATAGGAGGAGTAGGAATTCTCGAGGTGCTAGGAGCGGGAATATTTAAAATTGGAGAGATTGCCGCTACTACCGGCGCCACCACTACCCTCTCTAGCTCCTCCTCCTCCTCCTCCGCTATACCCTCCTCCACCCCAATGTCTGGATGTCCATACGCCAACGATTTATAAGGTGTCACATAATATCTCTTGTCCTCTAAAGGACAGAGAGATACCTTTCGCTGGCTCGTATGACACATCGTGCCTCCTACTCTTTGCAAATTGTGCACACGAGTATAAGTAATCTCATTCTTTTCGATTACAGCTCGATACTGGTCATGTGGAATGGTCTTTTGCCGGCACCTTTGTACACCTTTCAAGGTGTTACTACGACTAGTTTCCGTCAGATACGAATAAACTTTAGGTTTAACGCCGATGAATTCCCTCATGAGTTCAGCCCCCGTTTCAACCTTCACTAACCCGAGTTCCCCCTTACGTGACTCATCATACAATTCGTGAGTTTTGTGGGAAATTTACTCAAATCCATGTAGGGTTTGAGCGCACCCTTCAGTTCCCGATTGAGGTTATCAGTCACCAGGGAAAAGATCAAGCTGTCAGTGTCGGTATACAGGAAGCCTGAACTCGGTGTCCATACTGCTTTCGAAGAACGTCGTAATAGAACCGATACATCATATCCTTCGCCATGTCTAGTATACTGAAACCGATATAAATCGGGGATTCAGCCATAACAGACTCTTTGCAATGGTTTACAATGTACCTGTCGTTACCAGTTTTTCCAAAGACTTGTATGTGGTGTTTTGGACACCATTCCTGAGGAGAGAGGCTTCACCGGTGGTGACGACAGTTCGGGTAGAATAATTCATGAATTTTAATAGAACACCGAAAAGACCGTTCATTATGATTTTGATTGTGTTCCTCTTGTCCGGATCGGTCTCTTTAGCACGCCTTTCGGCATTCTCCAGAATATATTCCCTCAAATAAAAATCCTGTTTGAATTTGTACACTTTCCTTATTACATCAACTTCGAGACCGAGCCTTATCAACGTTTGTAATAAGGGAAGACAGATCAAGTGATTACGCATGGGTAAATGCGTACCCGTCAACTTGACATTTTTCTTGGGTAGCTTCACCTTGAACTTATTCATCAGGTTTTTACTATAGGGCGATAGATCCTGGTGAGTCACATTCATGTGATGAATGGCGAGAGGGAGATCATCCCGTCTAACTGGTTTGGTATCGAGCAGTATGAAATAACCGTATTCACCCCGTGAATCAATGGCGGTAATATCGCTAGCGACAAAACTTTCTGAATTCGACAGGGAAAGTTCAGTTATTTCACCCAAGGGCATTTTGTATTTACTCATAACTGTGGGATACAAACTGGTGAAATCAACGTATAATATATACGATTGAGGATCACCCACCCTAAAACTGGGATTTAACTCTGGATTATTAGCTACGCATTGCCTTCGAACTAGACTACAAAAACCGCCGCGGATGTTTTTACAAATTAATTGATAGAGTTCACCATTCGAATGAGTGGGAGACGAATTTTAGAGGAATATAGGAAAGCATCGAGTGAGAGAGAGGTAGAAGTTCAGGGTAACGGCGGGGTCTAGTACGAATTGCGCCATGGCAGCCTTCCTCCAAGCTAAATAAACGTCGGCTTAATAATCCCACATCCATTAACAAATACAAAATGGTGTAATCTAGAAGATTGGTGCAATTAGCGGCGTTCCAAACCTTGACCACGTTTGCATAGCCCCCGCTGGAAAGGGTTTCTCCCGTAAGTTCCGAATCGAAACACTCTCGAGAAGGGATGCCGGGCTTTCGCAGGATATTGAAACCCGTCACATAATCATAAGGGTAGTACTGTTTACCCGTACCCAAAACTAAATCGAGACAATCCCGAGAATACTGGATTAACAACTGACGTGCGATTTCGAGGGAACCTTTCTGTTTGATATGACTCGAGGCGAGACTAGAAAGGGTCCCCCTAATCACGTTGTTGCTATCCACGAATCTCAGATTGCCCGATCTGGCCGAGTAAATTTACTACCCTCGCGTTTCAGAATTTCAAAATCATGCTGAAGCCCCCGCCTCTTTCAAGACCAGGGCGATGTTCATATGACAAATTGTGTACGAACACTGTTAAAGTTGGCTCCTTAAATTGCATATTCAAATTACACTGTTGACACAGTGCACACACAAAGTTGTCCCGTGCCACAAAATGAGCGTGATGTCGCATTTTCGTGACTCCAGCCTTGAATTCGACGTTACTCCCTTCGCAATGAGTGCTCGCTTCAAACTTATGGGTGGATTCCAGGCATTCATATGTTTAAAAGGATACGCCGACGCATTCATTCACGCAATAACGCCCAGTCCCCGGTTTCATGTTCTGCAAACAATCATCAACGCATTTCTCTCCGTGACTTAGTCTATGGGTACAATATTCCCCCGTTACTACCGTCACGATCACGTAGCAGTAAGCGAAAGCTTTCTGCCGAGATACTATTCTTGGATCGTCTTCTCCGGTCTTCGGTAGAATATTATACGCCTCAAAATCCAGGAAAGCCATGTGCAAGATTTGTGGCAGCAGAGCTTTAACTTTAGTAAACTGTTTAAATTGGCCGGGTTCTGGGTATTCGACAGTGGTTTCGAGCAGTACAGGCCTGTGTGTGTGCCTCACGGATGGTGGGACTATTAAACAAAGTCAAACAATTGTAACACATACCACCCGCGTGCTCAATCCCCCGCCCCTGCTTGAATCCGTGTCGGAACTTCTTCACGAATGCCAACATATCCTTAATCAACGCGACGTGGTCGTCAGTGATTAATAACAACGTGACCAAATGAGGGCTTTGGGGGTTACCACCTTTCCTCGCCAGATGTACCGTCCAATGTTTTTTCCGCTGTTTCCCCATGACTAATTCACATAATTTATACAGATATATGTTGAGGTTATTCCCCTTTTCTAATGTTTTGAAAGAGTCATGGGTCAACGGCATATG
This sequence comes from Macrobrachium nipponense, assembly GCF_015104395.2. NCBI lineage: Eukaryota > Metazoa > Arthropoda > Malacostraca > Decapoda > Palaemonidae > Macrobrachium > Macrobrachium nipponense. Next base: position 70,939,498 of record NC_087217.1, on the reverse strand, counting down.
GTGGCGAGTGTTTGATATTAAATTTTCCCCTCCCCATCCTCTCATTAAGACACGAGGGAGGTTTGTTATACGTGTGGGAGGGTTATCCCGGAGTACAACGTACGCTTCTAACGCTGTAACGAACACAGTTGTACCCGACTGAATATTGATAACCTGATCACTACCGCGGACTCCCTGGGATACACCTTGAAGTTTATTAATTATTCACTAACTCACGCCGCGTGATATGAAGTTCAACCCTATCCAGCGAGGTCATACACCAACCCGAACCCTCAGTACGGTTGAGTCTCTCTTCCAAGTTATTAGTATAAAACTCAATAGCCTCCTCCAGGGAGTCATAGATCGAGTCAATCGTAGTGAGGGTGGGTGGAGTACATACATAAAAAGCACTTTTTTCATTCATGTCGCCTAGCATCCTCACGCTGGTGATAATAACGCACAAGTATAGCATAGCCGAGCGAATACCTCTTTCAAGGAAGTTACTGTGCACATCTTCGCGTAATCTGGCTATGCTACTACTTAACTTCATTGCCACGTCAATGTGTGACCCTACTGCAGCCGCATAATGATGGTACTCACTACCTTATTACCCTCCGTTCTTTCCCTCGTGAGTGAAGATTCCCTTCTGGTTCCTACACCTCCACCAACGCGCGATGCTTCATTATTATTATTACTCCCATCAAATCTTCATCTAATGGGAAGTCTTCAGCGAAGGGATCTGTAAAGATCATTTTAAATAAGCACCGGAGTGAACGTGTATGATAATAATAATAATAATAATAATAATAATAAATAATAATAATAATATAATAATAATAATAATAATAATAATAATAATAATAACAATGCAAAAACCGCAATAATATAATAATAATAATAATAATAATAATAATAATAATAATAATAATAATAATAATAATAATAATAATAATAATATTTTACCTGGATCGGAGGGTGTGAGGATGATTCATCATGGGCGGTTAGAGGCTTAGACATTTTCTGTTTAATGACGTGACAATCTGTGTGATAAATTTATGAAATATGGTGTGACATAACATGAACGTGGAGGTTTTTATGTACATATAGTTATAAACCCGATGCCCATTATGTTTAGTCATACAGTCTACATTCAACATGTGTGGCGATCACATCATATACGTGAATAGCAATGCCTGTATAGGTACATTTCCAGAAAATCGGGCGTGTAAATTTACCAATAGGTTAAGCCGTCCCTATATCATTACCGAAAGAGTGGAATATGAAGTGGGGGCTAGTGGGAGTCATTCTCCCGATATATATTACGCTATTAAACCAGGAGACGTTGATTTTACTATTCAATTTAACGCGATCTATAACGAGTCCGATGGGAAACGCGTTTATACGTATATTTATAAGTCCATTTCGGGTTTGTTGGGTGGTGATATGAATGTCATGACTAGAGCGTTTAATACGCAAATTATTGAACAATTATCTGAATTTTACGGTGAGCATATTCGCGGAGCTATCCGCAGGGAACGGTTTATTCTCATGGAATGATGACACGAAGAAAATGAGCTTCCACATATCGATGCAGGAGCGGCCAAAGTTGATATGATTGATTCCATTACGATTAAACTCAGTGCTAAAGCAGCTAATATGTTTGGTTTCAATGAAAAAGTCAGTATTTAATATAACAGTTCGGGTGCGTTGAGACCTCATCACGGGTAGAAAGTATATTCCAGCAAGGCGTGAATACGTTTACCTGTATTCGGGTATCGTTCAACCTACCATCTTGGGTGATAAAATGGTTAATCTCTTAGACTGCTACACGTTAGGATGTGCATGTGGTAAAGGTCCGCATAATGCCATTTATAAACCTTTAAATACCATTGACGTATTGGATTACATTACTATCGATGTCTCGGATCAGAACGGTGAAAGAAATAATGTTTTACTGAAAATGGGGTTCTATCGTGCAGTCTGCATATAAGACCTAGATAAAACGCTATCGAACTTTTCTTATAAATACCATACGTGACATATACCCGTCATAGTATTTAACCGACATGGCTGGTGAACACACCATATATTTGAGCAGTCTCGGCTGTTTAGACACGTATACCAAAAATACACCTTCGAAATTTGCCAATAGATTACCTACACCTATATTATTACCTAATGGGGTTGAATATGAAGTAGGTTTAGCTTCGATCATGTTCCCGGGAGTTATTACGCTATATTATCCAAAGATGATTTATTCACTCTCGAATTTATTACAGAGCGTCATAAACGTGATAGGCATACATATTTTGTATAGACCGAGAATAGCAATGTTAGCGGGGATATGAAGAGACTCGTGAGAGCTCTTAATAAGGACGTGTATGATTATTTGAAAGTTTATTACGGTGATAATTTCATAAATTATTTTAATAGTAACGGTATATTTCATTGGGATGAAGATTTAAGGAGAATTACTATACCACGTATCAAGAGAGAGAAATTGAGAACGGGGGACTTAAAAGTATGTCCTTTAGGAAAAGCCGCGAAATTATTAGGTTTTCATATTAATACCGGTTATGAAATATATGGCGGGCGTGAACTGAATGAACTGGGGTAGATTATATATATGTGTATACGGATATAGTTCAACCGACGATTTTTGGCGGGAGACTAGTAAATATATTGGACTGTTTTACTTTAGCAAGTGGTAGAGGAAAAGGAATACATAATACAGTCTACAAATTGTTGAACACGAACATCTTGGATCAGATTTCTATTCTTATCACGGATCAAAATGGTCACCTTTTACATTTCACTAAAGACTCGAGTGTTACTTGCCTGCTCCGTATAAAACCAATAGAGGAAAATTAGATGAATAGGTGCGTATATAATTCGATGTTCACCCTTGGCATTCCTTATTCGTGATCGTAACACCCTCGAGTGAACTAGAACTTGCGAATCAAGTTCCACTTAAATTGTTTGGGAATAGTATAAACAGTAAAATGAGAGTGTTATTCGCGCCTCCTTCAGAGGCGGAATTTAAAAAACTATTTTTATCAGACCCTTTATTAAGGAGAGGCAGGCGGATTTGAGGATATTTCCGTTTTCTATCCCGGCCGCAGAAGGGGAAGCGGTTTTTTTTCGGCCATAAGTGGCGTTGCACGGAAAGTGCTTCCTTTCTATTTAATGCCGCGAAACCTTCAGTTAATGAATTCGGTAGATCTGTGTTATCTGATATGGTAAACAGCGGTTTACCTTTAAAGAATCCATAAAACGAAATGGTATAAGGGCCCTCAAACAAACTACTGGACAACGAATTTTAAGCGGTACTGGAAGGAGAAGGAGACGAGACGGAAGAAAACAGTGAAACGATTAGTTAGACGGTTGAGTGTGGAGGAAAGAAAAAACGGAGGAAGAGGAAGGGCACACGAGTTAATCTAGGAGTAAATATAATAAGGACGTGTACGATCTTTTGTAAACTCATTCATCAATTGACATTCGGCGGGTACGCACTCGTTCTACCCTTCATCTAAAATTAAATAAACACAAAACATGGCTAGCGTAGTTCCTAACATACCCGGAACTGGTAATCAAGTTCCTGTTTCATCGTATATTGCGGGTATATCAGATTGTTCCCGAATGTTAATAGACGGAGAATTATTGAAACTTCAATTAATTCAAAGGAAGACTGGATTTTTACCACCTTGTAATATTTCCATAAATCAAGTTCTATCTGATAAATATATAGAATTTCGCGTTAATGGGTGGCAGGTTCTTTCTTAGATTTGTCAAGTATAGCTTTAGAATTATATATCACAATAGATAGGGACAACACGCAATTAGCGGATGATGTCCATGTGTCTGTCGTTAATGGTATTAGTAATACATTATTTAAATCCGCTTCCGTTTTCTTGAATGAAAAGTTGGTAGAATCCTGTCCGGTATTTAACTATCAATCATATATCAAAATGTTGAAAATGATAAAACCCTCTGCATTACCTACCACCGGCCGGCCGGGCGGGATTTTTATACGATGACTATCATGTAACACACGGGGTAACTCGGCAATTTACTGCAATACCTTCGGTCAAACCAGCAGGTGGGAGACGAAAGTTATGGGTGACATTAAAACGAGGGGGGGGGCGTGCATACATATTTTCCACTTCTTTTGGATATAGCGACTATAGACATGTATTTACTGGATTCGGTTGATTTGAGACTTAGACTCGAATTAGCGAATAATAAC